>NW_004955487.1:4791597-4827465 GCF_000276665.1 Chinchilla lanigera
TGCAGCGACATCCAAAGGAAAATGTTGCGGGACGTGGGGACACAGCACTGTCATCCCAGCTCTGAGATTACATTTGCACACAGGAGAATGTAACTGGCTGGGGGCGAGACAGAGGACTACTGGGGACATACGTACTTTTCTTACTCTCTGTGTTCTTGTGTCCCCATGTGCCTCCTCCTCCAGCAAGGCAAGCTCTGCAGAATCCTAAGTCTCTTTATATTCAAAAACAAAAGTGCCTCACCCTGCACTTCCAAGTCTAAGAGTGGTGTGGACCCAGACCAGCCAAAAGGAACCCAGCCACAAGGACTTTGGACTGGAATTCCTAGCTCCTCTCACCGTAGGATTACAAAGAAAATTCTACTTCTGTCCCCTGCTCAACTTCTTCCTTCTTTTCAGTTCTTGAAATAGCACCATCAGTAACTGTAAAGGAAAAATTTTAAGCTAACACATATATGTGTACATACATATACACACATGAGTATACACACACGCAGATGCATGCACACATATTTTTGAACTTGTAGGCATTTGAACTAGAATGAAATCAAAACACAGCATGGTGGCACATACCAGTCATCCCAGAACTCTAGAAGGCTGAGGCAGGAGGATGGAAAGGTCCAACCCAGCCTGGACAACTTAGAGACTTAGTGAGACCCCAGTCTTAAAATAAAAAATTTAAAAAGCTGAGGATGTAGCTCAGTGCAAAAGTTCTGGGTTCAATCCCCATCCTGCAAGAGCAAAAAAAAGCATTTCTTTGAATTTCTTCTGGCCAACCTCATTTCTAAAAACAGAGATGTACTGAGGGGGCAAAGGAGAAAGAAAGGAAGAGAAAATAAAAATGATAGAGAAGTGGGTGGGCAGAGGGAAGTGCTCCTCGAGCTAGGAAGCCCAGGGCAGCACATGCTCACTGACACGTGGGTTCTGCCGGGGGTCATGTCAGAGACACAGAGGGAGGGATACTGACTGATCGCAGTAGGTGTCAACTGAAGGACTTACAGAGTATCCTGGCCAGATCGGACCAAGCCCATGACCCGCCCTTCTGCCCACAGAACCCCGACATGGAGGTGGATGAGAACGGCACCCTGGACCTCAGCATGAACAAGCAGAGGCCGCGGGACAGCTGCTGCCCCGTCCTGACACCCCTGGAGCCCATGTCTCCCCAGCAACAAGCAGTGATGAGCACCAGGTGCTTCCAGCTGAGCGAGGGGGATTGCTGGGACCTGCCGGTGGACTACACCAAGATGAAGCCCCGGCGGGTGGACGAGGATGACCCCAAAGAGATCACGGTACGTCTTACCCTAACACCTCTCCGCACTCACTGTGAGGCAATAAGAGGGAGCCTGGAGGTGCAGTTTGCACACACACCTATAATCCCAGTGACTAGAGAGGCTGAGACAAGAGGGTCTCAAATTTAAGACCAGCCTGGATAACTTAGTGAGACCCTGTCTCCAAAAACAAAAAAAGAAAGAAAAGTAAAAGAAAAACATTTGCCTACCTCTCAAGGGGAAATGCAAGAAGTGACTAAAATAAGGGTGAATGTTTACATTTAAAACTGTTTTACAGGGACCAGGGATACAGCTCAGCAGCACCATGCCTGCTGGCAAGCGTGAGGTCCTGAGTTCGATTCCTGCTACCACCCCCCCAAAAAAAAATGTATTACAGTAAAAGCCACATTGTTATGAAGCCCCCCCCCTTACCACTTTCTGCAGCAGCTCCGGAGTCCTCTTTTGTAAAGGTCTTTAGCTGCACTGTCCTGGCTGCCTTGATGTCCTGAATGGCTTCAAAAAGTCTCCCTTTCCTGGTCATTTTGATTTTGGGGAAGAGCCAGAAGTTGCACAGTGCCAGATCCAGTGACAAGGGAGATGAGGACACAGCATCGTGTGTTTACAAGCTGCCTTTCTGGATGACACTGAGTAGGAGCATTCATCCTATTTGTGATCACACCTGCTAAAGACCCTCAAAGAGGGTCAAAATTGATTTAAGTAGCTAAAGAGGAAAGAGGACTCCAGAGCTGCTGCAGAAAGTGGAAAGGATGCTGGGATGAGTGTGTTCAAGGTAAGAGAGAAGTTTTTAAAGGGGATTCACAACATCTCTTTTACTGTAACAATCTTTTTAATCTTAACTTTCATCATACATTTTAATCACTTTTATGCATCTCATTTTTAAATATGACCTTTAGCTAATTAGGACTTAGAAAAAAACACTTTTTGTTGACCAAGAAAAAATGTATGATTGACATTGATTTGAATGATACAAAGTATTAACTCTTTTAAATTTTATTTTCCAACACCTGTGTTTTGTTACAAATGATTTCACTAGGAAAATGCATACAGGGCATGTCACTTCCTTTCCAAAGAAAAATAGTGTTTTCTTTGCTGGTAGCAAATTATAAAGAGAGTAGTAAATACTTAGGTGGTTACCCATGTGCCCTTTGAAACTAAGGACAGCTCTCTTCTCCAAGAAACAAAAGATTCAGAAAAACAAGACACAGTGTTAAAGTTTGCATTTTCAAATGCAGGTCCTTAAAGTAAATATACTTCTCCTTGGACTAAAAATACGAAATGGAGAATTTTTTTTCTTTACTGGAGTGAGTTCTTCAGTATTCACATCCAAAAATTATCAATCTTTTTTGGTTCACTATAGAATGGAAAATTTTGAGGGAAATAAGGAGACAACTGTCAAAGCAATGGTGTCTACAAAAACCAGAAGTAGAGAAAGAACAGTTAGCTCTGGGGAGGAACTGGCAGGGGAAGCACCTGAGTACCTAAGAGCCTGGTATCTTTGTTCTTCAAATTGATTTCAGTAACTGGGTATTGTATTAAAAATAAATAAAATCTGAGTGACTAGCTAAATTTCTAAGTATTTTTCCCTCCTGCAGTGTTAAAATCATTACTGCCAAAAGAGAGCATGGTAGTTGAATCCCTAAATTTATTTTAATTAAAGTCCAGAAACAGAAGTGTTCTTGTGGCAGGTTCAGAAGTCAAAACTTTACCAAGTACAAGACTTAGCAGGCACATGCACTCATCACTGCCACCCATAGGAATATCACGGTTACTGCAGGTAGACGTGACCCAGAGCAAGTACCTGTTCTGTAACAAAGGCACCGCCTAAGAATAATTTAAAATTACGACATGAATATAATTGTTCTTCTATTGCTTTGAGACTTAAAGTACCTATATGTAAAATATTTACCAGTGATGGGGTAAGATCTCTATTCTGAAATAGATGTGGGGGTGGTGCTAGGTCTGTTCTGAGCAATATTAGACCCAGGTCTCAGCAGAGGTCTCTGACTGTCACCCTCTGTCCTGTTGCTACTGGCCGTCAGCCCTGGAGAGCAACTGATAGAAAAACCAGGCCGCATTTCCAGCAGAGGCCTTGTCAGGACAGACAGGCAGTGGGGTTGTCAGAGCATGGGTGTAAGAGGCGGGTGGCAGAGAAGGCCACCTGGTGCGTGTGTGGCCCTCCTATGGTTCTGAAATTGTGCTTTGTCTGCAGCCGGAAGACTTGGACCCCTTCCAGGAGGCTCTGGAAGAGAGAAGGTACCCTGGGGAGGTGACCATCCCAAGCCCCAAACCCAAGTATCCCCAGTGCAAGGACAGCAAAAAGGATTTAATAACGTAAGCATAACAGGAGGCGCCACCACGAGTCTCCTCCACCCTCCCTTCCCTTGGCTTCCCCTGAGACCGATCGCTGTGTCGCACCTTGCCAGTTGAGCATGCACCTTCGCGGCACACACCCGTCTCCGGCTGCCGTTGGAGTAGAGTGAGAGGCCGAGGCCACCTGCTTGTTCGTAATGATGCTCGGTCGTGGAGGCGCCATTCCATCCAACCCGTGCACTCTCAGCTTCGCCTCGGGATCCTGGCCCCCTTGCAGACATTGCAGCTAAACTGGAAACAATGAAATTTTTTTAAGTTTTTTTTTAAACATACTTACTATTTTGGCTGTTTTTTTTTGTTTTTGTTTGGTGGCAGATGTCCAACTCCAGGGTGTGATGGGAGTGGTCATGTGACTGGTAATTACGCCTCACACAGAAGGTGTGACTTTATTTTTTTTTTCCATGGTGGATTCTGTCTTTTCAATTTATTGTTTTCAGCTTACCTCAACAATGCTGTCAAAGTAAAAATGTTGAATTCTGTGTCAACCTTCTAAGTGCTCTGTGTTGACCTTCCAAAGCATGCTGACCGACGTGTTGTATAATGTCTTTTAACCTCAAGCTTCCTAAATTTGCACAATTCTTCTCAGACACTTAAACCAAAGAGCACAAATATTTTCTCTTTTTTTAAAACAAGTTTACTAACAGAGTTGTTTTCCTGAATTTATATTTGAACATATTTAGAGTTCATTGTAGGAAAAAATTCAATATACAGCACTGGCACCATCGCTTTTCTGCATTGACCTCTTTTAATTTAAATTCGGTTGTATGTTGTGTTTGTCCGGGTGGCTCAGCTACCTTCAGGGTCACTCACCTGCCTCTCCCGGCCTGTCTTACAGTCTGTCTGGCTGCCCACTGGCTGATAAAAGCATTCGAAGTATGTTGGCCACCAGCTCACAAGAACTCAAGTAAGCTTTCATGACAATCATTCTCTTTTAAAAATATGCTCTTGTTCATTTATAATAAGAAACGATGTGTCATTTGAAAAGAAAAGAAATATGTTTAAAAGAGTCACCTATGACATCAGTGCCCTATTTTAGTTCAAAGGACCAAAGCCTTCAGCTTCTGGACAGTCCAGTCTTCCTTTTCCCCTTCCATGCATCTCTAGTCCTCTCCTATGACCTCCTTTCTGTCTGGAACTTTCCGAAGCACAGGGATTTTCTTGTCAGCCTCGTGTGTACCTTCCAGCAAAAGTTTAGAGTGACCCAAACTCTTAGCAAATGATTGCAATTTAAAAGATCAAAGCTAAGCTTTTAAGCCACAAATTAGTATAATTACTTAAAATATGGATACTTAAAAGCACTGAGGATAGACAATAACTAACTCCTTACATACACTGTGGTTTTAGTTAATAATACTGCTCAGGACAGTGATAACTCAGTTCAAGAACCTCTGCAGTGATAGTATCCAGCTGTGTACACACACACACACACACACACACACACACACACACATCTTTCTAGTAGTTTTGCCTCCTCTCCTCTGTGCCTATAACTTTTAAATACAAATCTAGCAAAATGGTGAAAATGCCACCTTCCACACCCCAGGCCTAAGTTTTCCTTTTCTGCATGTCTGTCTGTCATATCCAAGCCCTACACAAGTTTCGACAGTAGTTTGGTACAGGTTATAAAAAGTATGCTAATGCCACCATCGTTCTAGTTAGAGCAGAGATGCTCAAATGTCTGTAAGGAATGAGGACAAGATTTGACAATTCCATAGCATCCTGAAAACCAGGAGTCCCCCAGATAGTTATTTCTTTGTCTGACATATCCTATCATGATGTCACATTGCTGGGTTTTCGTCTTGTTTGGAAAGGGCTTTAGTATCCACCAAGGAAAAAGATTTCAAATCCATGTTGATCCGTCTCCCGACCCTCCACCCACACCCGTCCAGGTCCCATGACTGTAGACCCAGGGTCCCTCGGGGTCAGGATTTTGTTTCACACCGTGTCATCTTTTGCAGGATCCCTGTCCAAGGCCCTAGTGCCATAGACCACCTGTTCATGTTCAGTGACTTCCTGAACTAGCCCCTCCGTCACCAGCCTCTGGGCTCTCTCTTCCTGGATTGTAAACAGCCAGAGGGCTTGTTCTTTCTTCACAGTGTGTAGCAGCATCGTCCAAAGCGGTGCCTGATGGACACATATCTTTAGACTCTCAGAACGGACAGCTTTAGCAGCTAGAGCAATTCCACACATTTTGCTCGGGCATCTTTTAATCATGGCTTCAATCCACATTTCCCTCCTGGTCAAAACGTGACTAACCGCACTTGGAATGTGTCCAGCGCATCTGAGTATGGCAGCATTCCTTTGAATGTCTTGATGAAGAACACTTTGCAAAAGCTTGGCGTGTCTCCAGTTTCAACAGGCCAGCTGCTCATAGAAAATAGCCCTTGTGCTGCTTGCATCTTGAGTTGCATCTACCGCTTAGTATCTCAAGAGTCCCATGACCAGAGCATTTTTCTCACTCTTCCGTTTTCATAGCATGCATCCTTTAGCATCGTGCTTGGAAGTTTATGTTATTGGTCTGAAATCCCAAGCAGACCTGCTAATTCTCCAGTTTCTGCACTTTCTTATCTCATCTCATCTTGGGAGACAGTGTGATGGTCCTTACCTTGATCACCTTCAGAGGGAGGTGTCTCTCTCTAGTGTCCTTCCGGGAAAGACGGGACACACCAGCACCCTCCTTCCTGCCTCTTCCTGGAGGTAGACAGCGTCATCCAGAGGCTAGATGGCCTTCGTCTACCACTGCTTGAACTCAGAGACATGCACATTTCTCAACTTGCCTTTGCAAATAAGTTCTGTTCTACTTGACCCTGGCTGGGAAATCCAAACTTGAAAAATTTCCCAAAATAGTCTATTTCTGTTCATGGATCTTTAAAACCAAGGATTCCCGTTAACTCTCTTCCATAAAGAGACTACTATTTAAATGACCAGTCTGCACTTAATGACTTTGTCTTTCTAAACTGAGGAAACCATGGACCGTACAAATTTTTCCTTTAACACTTTAATTGTTTACCTGCATTTATCTCTTTGCTGACTGATTCAGAAAGGGCTGTTGGGTGGTTTTCCCAGGCAAAGGAGGGTAGACCAACCCCTTTAGGGTCTGCAACAGTTTTCTTTGGAGTCCTCATGCCTGAGCCCTTTTCACTGTGTCATTCTTCCTGTACTCCTTTAAGAGCTTTGGTCACTTCTTACAGTGCCCTCTTACCTAAGTGACAAAGTGGGGTGTCTCCGTTCACTGTACAAAGTGGCACCCTCTAATTATTCATAAAGACAGAGGAGGAAGGGGATTCCAATTAACTCAAAATTTTTCTCTATTACTCATCAGCTAAGACAAAAAAAATTTTTTGGAAATTTTCCTCTTCTCACATCCAACACTGCAGTTTTGTGTTTGGCCATTATTGCGACACTCTTGCCCAGGGACAAGATGAATTACGCTAGATAAGCCTTAGGTCCTGAATCCTCTTTGGCTTCCTGAGCTAACACTTTGCTCAGTTATAATCCAAAGCAACAACTGGTTTAAAAAGAAATCGGTAATTTTTGTGTCTAATCGTGTACAATATGTAAACTTGAAAATGTATTAAAATGTAATGCATACATGAATTTTATTCCAAATGTGGAGCACTGCTTTCCCTGGGCCCTGGTCC
Organism: Chinchilla lanigera; assembly: GCF_000276665.1. Lineage (NCBI taxonomy): Eukaryota > Metazoa > Chordata > Mammalia > Rodentia > Chinchillidae > Chinchilla > Chinchilla lanigera. The sequence continues at coordinate 4,798,895 of NW_004955487.1, forward strand.
CCCAGATGTAGACACACCATTGGTGGCTTGGAGGGAAGAAGGTGCCAGTGGGGGTGACGGAGCTTAAGGGAACTCAAGTGAGAGCCCGGGGCGCTGGTGAGTGGAGCCTGGGATGGCTCTGCCTGAGTGTCACTGGCCAGCCTCACTGGGGGACGTGTGAGAAGTCCATGCTGAGGCCACCGGCCAAATAACGAGCAAGACAGAGCAAAGCTGTGCAAATTAAACTGGATTTCTGGTGAAAGCTGTGCCAAACATGAGCTCCAATTAAAGGGAAATCGTACCTCTTAAAATGTCCTTTTCTAAGAGTCCCTGAAGGAAGTGAGGTGGACAAAATCTGAAACCGTTGCCCTGCAGGGCCAGTCTCAGCAGAGGATGGGTCTCCACCAAGAGCTCCTTCGCCCACCTCCCAGGGCAGCTGGAGGCACAGACACCAGTGGTGCTTAGGAACCAGTTTGAGCCAACACTTTCGGATCTGAATCAGAGGCAATTAGCCCTTAGGATGGGGCCCAGACTGGCTTCCGTCTATGCTCTGATTGGCCAGATGTAGATGCCTTCTTCACATCCATGTCTGTGCCTGAGGACACCCCTGGGCCTTTGTTAACGTTCGCCCCCAGCAAGTGCAGTCTCAGGCCACTTGCTCCTCTTTGCTTCTTTATGTCTGACCTTTGATTAATTATTGTGGACATAGAAGACCCCACTTCCAGCCTTTAGAATGTTCTTTCGTGGATTCTGAGGCCCCAGCCCTGCATCCTGGGTATTTTCAGCTTAGGCATACAGGAATTTTAGTCACGTATAACATAAAGATTATTTTTAAATCCAATCACATTTATATTTCAAATAAACTGGAAATCAAAGAATTAGAACTTTGCACTTGGGTCAAAATATAAGGATGCTTATTGCTAGACTGTCCCCAGGCTTACACGCTCAGCTGCAAATCTGACACATGCACCACTGACAGTTGGATTTCCTAAGGGGGAGGTCATCGTAGCTGCTCTGTAGACAAAGCTTTGTCATGAGACCCCCCACGTCCACCCTCCCCTCCATCCTCACTTCAAGTTGCTCCCACACCCTCGCTTGTGTTAGAAGCATCGTGCTTTCCCGTGTTGACTGGACTCACCCAGGTACCTTGGCGCGTAGGCTCCTGGGCAGGGGGTTGTGTCTGGGTGAGGGGTGCCTAGGGGTCCCATCCCTGCCCTAGCCCTCCTCCCGCCACAGAGGCTCTAGTCAGTGGCAAATGCTTTCCATGTCTGGAGCTTGGGTGTCACCAGTGTGAGACGAAGTGCTGGAGAGACCCAGGGGATCTGAGCATGGAAAGGTGGCTGCTCTCCTAGACATGCAGGTGCACAGAAAATAAGTCGTGATGGCCAAGGCTGCGCTAAATTTTCCAGATACTGGGCTGCCTGCTCCAGCTTCCCCTGAGGTGGCCAGCTTTCCGTCCAGAATTAGAGTTTGTCCCAAGTATGGCTAGTATGCGCACATATACACCAGCACATGCATATACATACACACAAGCAGTACACACATGTGCAAATACACATACATGTACACACATGAGCAAAATAATTGTGCACACCCATCCACACATACACCTGAAAACATATATGCAAACACGTGCCTGCACACACTCCCACACATAGATGTATGCACACTAATGCCCTCTCATGCACACACATGCACATGTTTGTGCACACACCAACACACACTAACAGGCTTTCATGCACACACATCAACACACTCTCATACACACACCATATGCATGCACACACAGTGGGACACACACATATACGTTCATGCACACAGTGGCACCCACATTTATGTGATCTTGCACACACAGACACACTCATGCATACACACCAGTACACTAACAAATTCATTCATGCATACATGTGCATACATTCATACATGCACACATTCATGTACACGTGCACTTGGTCTCACGCGCTTTTCTCATCACCACATGGGGAGTTAAACTGGGTTGCTCCAGTGATGTGGAACATCTGGATAGTATATCCTATCATCACACCCGGGGTGGGAATCTTCACATTCTTTTCTTGAAATCAGTTGAGTGCATGTGGGACTTGCTCCTGCAAGGACCTAGTTCTACCATTTCTTTTTATGTGTTCTCACCATGTAGTTCAGGCTGGCCTTGAGCTCACTTTGTAGCCCAGGCTGACCTCAAACTAGCAGTGATCCTCATGCCTCAGTCTTCCAAGTGCTGGGATTACAGGCTTGCACCACCATGCCTGGCAGTTCTACCATTTCTAAGTCAACATCTAGAAAGTTATAAAGTTTGCACTTTAGCATTTTTTGAATACTCTACAAAATATGGCTTGCTGCTGGTAATCTTTTATTTTTCATCATAATGACACAGCCAATTTAAGTTCACTGTAGGAAATACAGTTAAGGCTGGGGATATAGTTCAGTGGCACAGCATCTGCCTGGCAAGCACAAGGTCCTGAGTTCAAGTCACAGTTCCAAAAAAAAAAAAAAAACTGGAAATACGGTTAAGTACAATTGTAGTAAAGCTTCTACAATAAGAGTGTTTCAACCATACATACACACACGCACACCAATAACGGATAAATTGAAACAGGACCGTGCAGGTAATGACAGCTCACTGACTTTTCCATGAAGGGAGGAGAAAATGAGACACCTCTGTGTCTCTCTGTGTCCCTGCTGCTCCTGTCCTGCACCAGGAGCCAGCCAGAGGCCCTGCGGTGGGAGGAAGCAGCCTGGATATTGGCCACCATAGGCTTCCTGTAGTGCCGCTGTGTCTGTGAGGTCCCGGTCCCAAGTGGCCCTCCAGTTCCCCTCCCCCAGCAGTAAGGTGAGAGCCTACTCAGGAGATGAAGATCCCAGTGTGGCAGCACTGTGTGGCATGATGCCTTCCCAGCATTCTCTGTGGTGAGTGCTCTGTGGACCTGCGCTTTGCCACTGGTGGTTTTGATGGGGGTTGGTTGTTTGTGTTTGTGAATCATCAAGATTTCTGCATGCTCATCACTTAACACAGGTCCAGAGCCCCCTTACATGAGCCCACTGAGCCCAGCTGGTGTCTGCATTCATATCTCAGCATTCTGAGAAAGGGGAACCGTTTAGAACCCTGCTAAGCTCGCTGACTTCCCGCGCAGAGGCACAAACCATGAAAAGACATTTTCAGGGACACTGCAGACAGTAAAATTCCATTTGTAAATTTATTTCACAGACGTCTAATCCATACCCAGGGATAAGGCATAGATTATGCCCTTCAGGAATGCGTGATCAGGTACTTAGAGAAAGCCAAGGGGAAAAGTGCATCTAAATCCAGAGATTCCCTGGTGATACAGCCACGAGTACACACACCAGTCATCGGATGTGCCGGAGCAGCCTCTGGGGACCACTAGAGCCCATCATGGGCAGTTCAGCGAGGATGTTTGCCTGGATGTGGAAAGAGGTTCACACCAGGGAGAGTGTCATGGACCTCAAGGCAGAGCTGGCCAGACTACCACAATGGCTTGGTCTGCCTGAGGCAGAGGGCACAGGTGGCAAGGACAGCAGGGATATGAGGACAGCATCCCTAGAGGGGGCCATGGACATGGTCTTGAAACTCAAAGTGAGCAGGAGCACTGTAGGCAGAGCCCAGTGGGGGCTGCAGGAGGTGCTGGATGGAGGACATCCCAGAAGTCCCAGGAGAAGGGCAAGATGAGGGCCTGGACCTGAGTGATTCCAGGCACTGCAGTGGCTTCTAGACCCTCACTGGGAAGGAGAGCAGGCATTCTGGAGAGACCGTGTGGCCCCAGCAGACAGGACTGTCAGGAATCAGCGTGGGAGTCTGTATTAGAACAACTGCTTCTTCTAGGAAACCACGGCTGGCAATACTTGGCAGGGAATATGGTTTTCACATCCGGATGCTCTTTGGACCAGACAGGGCCCCGTGCCCTCTGTAAGGCAAAAGCAAGTTTGGACTGCCTAAGCCAGCCTTGGAAATAAAATTCTCAAGTTTTCTCCTTGGTGTTTCTTCATTCATTTTTGTGAAAACCAAATAGAGCGTGCTGGATATCAGCACAATTTCCTCCATCCTGCAGCATGAAGAACATCTAGCCCAGCGTGGGCCTCAAGGAGGAGCTTTATGGACAGAGTCTTCTGCCTGGGTGCCTGTGGCTGCCGGGGCTTCCCCTAGCAAATTGGCACACATGGTCTAAGGAGGGCTGGGACACACGGTCTGCCTTCTTGATGCTTAGTGTGTCCCGCCACCCCAGCTGTTATCCGCCTATTTTTAAAGCACTTGCTACAGCCTAGGTGCAGCCAGGTTGAGAGATGAAGGGCTCCAGCTCTCCCTTTCCAGGGGCGGAGGTGACCCTTGACTTCACAGGAAGCTGGCTGTGTGGTTTCCATGGGCTTTATTGTGTTACAATTGGGGACCACTTTAAATTCAGAATGAAGCCACGAGGCAGCTTTCTCTTGAGAAATACTCCTTAGCATTCCGTTCTCCCCTTTAGAAATGAGGAGGCCTTCAGTGCAGATGTCAGAAACGACTGAATGATATTGCTTACATTCAAAGACATAAAAAAAGCGCCGTCCCCATGCCAAATGTAAAATGATACCACTTCTAAAGGCCATTTGGGAATTATCTCAACTTTTTTTCTTTTATTTTTACTGGGCCATGTTGTAGTACGTAATGTTTATGTTTCTTGTGGGGAGCTGGTGCACACACACAACACATCTTAATTCTTTTTGCGTCCTTTTCTCCTCTCCACCATCCATCTCCTGGTCCCCTTACCTTCTGCACGAAATATCTCAGTTTCCTATCATCTATCTTTTACTTTGCTCTTTAATTTATTTATACTTTGGGTTTCTTATACAAGAGAAACCGTGTGATATTTAAGCTCATGTGTCTTATTTATGTAACATTGTAATCTCAAGGTACATCTATTTTCCTACAAAAGAATCAAACTCATACTTCTTTTTGGCAGAATAGTACTCCACTGTGTATAAATACTACATTTCCTTTATCCATTTAGCTGTTGATGGACCTGTAGACTGCTTCCAAGATTTAATTATTATGTATTCTAATTTTTTTAACTTCTGAATTACTTTTCTTTTGAAAACATAGAGCATATTTGATGCCCGTGAATGAGATGAAAAACTGACATTTCTTACAATTTTAAATACTGAATTTTAAAGATACTTCCCATATATACACATGTATTTATTAACTTGTAAATATATAGTATAAATTATATATGCACCCACACCTTTTGTGGTCCTGAGACTAGAATTCAAAGCCAGATACATTTCCTTTCATGAAACACATTAAATTCTCTGAGATCTTGTCAGCTATTCTGTCTGGTTAAGTTTGGCCGCTCCTCGTTATAAAGAATGGCCCTGATTTCATCTCAGCCTCGGCTCCTCTGGGGTGAGCCTGAGAAATGAGCCCCCTCAGACTTCCTGGGGCTCTGGATCCATACCAGACATGGAGTCTCTAGCAGGCTGCACAGCAAGACCATGCTAGGGATGTCTGGCTTGTAATACAAGGTTACATCAGCCTTTAATTGTAAATCTGAGGTTTTAATCTAGTAAACACTTCACTAATTTATAGTCCCCCAGAGCAGAATGAACGAAATTGGAAATAAAGTAGATGTTCCCTTTGGGAAATTATTGACAAGGATTTTGGAGGGAATTTATTTCCTGGCAATTTCAGGAGAGAGAATCCCTCTCTCCAGAGCTGTTTCCTTATTGGAGATACTTGGAGGGGACCCAGGGCTATTTGTGGGCCAGGAGGGCTGGAATTGGAGACAGTCACAGCAGCCCTGCAGATCGACCTATCCTGATATTTAGCCCATTTATATATTTCCTCTTAAACATGGCCCATGCTCTCCCAGCAGTGACAGTTCAAGGACACTATATCTCATCCCTTCTATGCTTCTGTTGCATCTTTATGGAAAGAATTATATCACTGGCGCTGCACAATTCCATCTAATTGCCATCCAATTTATTCCAAATTATCTAGGTTTTACAGGTAAAGTGCTTAAATACTCTCCATTCAGAACTGAGAGATGGAGACACCCTGTCTCCCTGCAAAGAAAAATGCGCAATATGTGGTGGCAGAAACCAATGAGACATCCCAGGGTTACCGATTTCTTTTAGAAGAAAGCATTCAGAGCAAATGCTTTCTGATAACTTTGGTTCTGTAGGATAAGTGCCAGCAGAACCCTCTGGAATGACGGGAAGCTCATTCTGTGCCTGAGCCGCTTAGATGAAACTCCTAGGCATGATGAATTGGGACCCGCACTGCATTTAATGTTTATTAATTCAAATTCAAATAGCCACTGAAACCAAGTAGATGCACACATTGATCACTAGCAAATACAATCAGACTTCACTGACATTGTGATGTATTTTTTTTACCAACTTCTAATTAATATTTAGGAAGATTTCATTCCTGCACCTAAATAGTTTAGGAATTTTTCTTATGATCTTGGTGCTTGATATTTCTTTGTAATAGATTAAGACATTGGCAAATAGATTGATAGTTTTTATCTGCACACTGTTCTCTCTTTTTACAGTGAGTGTAATAGATAGATGAAATATGACATGGATTTCACAGTACTGGTGTCAGAACAGAATATTTGCATGTGGCATAGTAAAATAAACAGCAGCCTCACTCCAAGGTACCAGTGTGACTGAATCTGGTACCAGTTAGTTGAAAGACTTGCTTATTTATTTATTTATTTATTTATCTATCTATCTATCTATCTATTTATTTACGTATTTATTTGGCACTAGGGATTAAACTCAGGCCCTTTGCCATGAGCTACATGCCTGGCCCTTTTTTGCTTTTTATTTTGAGTCAGGGTCTCACTAAGTTGCCCAGCAGAACTCGAACTTGTGATCCTTCTGCCTCAGCCTCCCAAAGTACCATTTTTATTTTTAAAAAGATATTCAGCTTTATGGCATTTATACATGGGCAGGAATTCAAAGTTGGCTATTGCAGTGCCATCAAAGGGGTAACGTTTTCCATGTGACTAAATATCCCTGAGATCACGAGCAGGTGTGTTAACGGTCCCAGGGCTTTCAGCTGTGAGAGGCTGGCTTCCGGCTTGTATCTTAAACATTCCTTTCTGAGCGCTCTGCTGCCTGCAGCCTCCCAGTAGGGAACAGCCTGCCCAGCTAGGAGGGCTGGCACAGCAGCACTTTCCTGTCCTACTTTTTCTTCCTGTCCTAAATTGTGAAGGTGTCAATATCATGCTTTTTCTTCTTTTTTTTTATCATTGAAGTTGCAAATAAGGAGCTGTTTTAGTTAACACCAATCCAGAGGCCAATACAGCCAGGTCAAGCTGGCCCGCTCACATGCCTCTGTTCCCTTTTTTTCAGTACTGCAGATTAAACCCAGGGCATTCACACTGAGCTACGTTCCCAGCCCTTATTTTTTTATTTTGAGACAGGGTCTCACTCAATTGCTAAGTTGTCCTGGTTGGGATCAAACTTGAGATCCTCCTGCCTCATCCTTCCAACGTGGTGAGATTATAGGCCTGCACCACCACATCTAGCTATGTGCCTTTAATGCAGCCCTCCACCCACCCAACCCCATCAGGATGTAAATGGCCACTTCTTTCTCAGCTCTTATTCTTCATTTTTTCCTCCCCTGGTCAAGTGCTGACTGTATTTGATTATGCGCTTTCATTCAGTTTGCATAAAAATCCACACAAGGTATAAAATCACCCACTCCTGGCACATATGTTTTCTCTTAAAAAAAGAAAATGTACTATTAATGAAGCGACAAAGCTTGTAAGAGATATTTTGGGCATAAAACTAAGTTCCAAAAATTGAGGCGGTGAAGCAAAAGAAAAATAGATATCGCCCCACCAAGGGTGGTGGTGTTAGTGATTTGACTAATCACAATGCACCTAGAATCTCGAAGCCTGCCTTCTGCCTAACGTACAGATTAGATCACCTCACTTGTGATAGCCGTGTACTATTTCTGGGGGGAAATAGTGGTTGTTTGGTTTGGTTTTTTTGAGACAGGGTCTCACTGTGTAGTGCAGTCTGGCCTTGAACTCACTATGTAGCCCAGGCTGGCCTTGAACTTGCAGTGATCCTCCTGCCACAGCCTCCTGAGTGCTGGAATTATAGGCATGCGCCACCACATCTGGCAGGAAAATGTTTTTGTGGCTTCTGTCATAACAAACCAATCATTAAGCCTGAGCACCGGGCATCCTGCATGCTGGCCAGGTGTTGCTGGCATCCTCCAGGGCCTAGGCCAGCCACAGCAGGTTGTGAATGGGAGCGCACCTTGCCAGGTGTGGTTGGCAGCAACTGAGGTTTCATCAGAGCTGGAGAAACGACTGCAGAAGCCTCACCTCGCCTTTTGTCAGGGCCTCAGGTTCTGATGCCCAAGGTGAGCTTTAGGGCATCACCTGATGTGACTTCACAGATTCCCCCTGGTGGCCACACTGGGCGTACTTCCAGACCCAGACAGCAGAGGAGGGTGGATGAGGCCATCTGAGTTCCTGCTGCTTGTGGCAATCTCGTGGGAAGCCAGGCCTGGAGCTACACTCGGAGGCTAAGCAGCCTCGGGCAGGGTAGGGACAGAGCGCACCAAGGCCGGACATCCTGTCCTGGCACAGGGTGGACACTGCCCTCAACTCTGCGGCTTTCTCACCGGTGGGAACCCAGGACAATCTTTTTCTTTCTGGAAATGAAAATAATAACAAAAGTTTAAAATCTCAGCACAAACACTGCCCCTCCCCCAGTGTCCTGTGTCCCCAGTACAGTGGTCCTTCTCTGTTCCACAAATGCACCCAGGAGTGAGGGGTGGGTTTTCAGTTCCCGCAGCACAGCAGCCGTAGACGTCACTGCCAGTGAACTCAGCGCTGTAGAAACACTGGTCTCAGCCCCTGAACTTGGGCCACCAGTTCCTGCAGAAGAAAGATAACGCACTGGGATACTGGCCCCAAAGCCACTGGACGCTGAGTCTTTGTGCATCAAGAGGGCCTGGGAGCCCTTCGGCTGGCTGGCACCAGGATGTACCAGGTGCCCGGGGCATGGCATGTCATCACCGCAGGCCACAGAACCACAAGGCACAAATAAGAAAGGGAACTGGCACGTGTCACCTTGAAATTGGCAGAGTCTGAGCATCCTGTCCAATATGAAACCATTGTTAACGCAGAAAAGAGGCCAAGCTTGGTGGCACACATCTGTCATCCCAGCACTCTGGGAGACTGAAGGAAGATCTCAAGTTCAAGCCCAGCCTGAGCAACTCAGCAGCTTATCAAGACCATGTCTCGTAAAAAATACACTTTACAGAAGAGGAACTCAAGGCTTATTAGAGACCAACTGGTCGGCTCTTTCCATTTAAACTTACATCTGCTTCCCTAATTTAAAACTCATCTCAGAAAAAGAAAAAAAACAACTGAGCCTTACCTGATTTTAAGACCTGGATTGTTTATGGAGAAAAATGCAATGAAAATTGGACCATGCTGGGCAGAATTTCTCCTTAGGGATGGGTTCTTACTGCCCTGGATTCCTGTCTGGAAGGCTCAACCCTCCTACCCTCTCCCAGGTCCTTCCTGCCAAGCTATAACTCCTTGTCACTGTCTTCATGCTCTGTAGATCACGTCCCTCAATGTCCCTCCCTGACACCCAGGATGAGTGTTAGATTGAAGTTCAAAGATTTCCCATTGATAAATTTTCAGGGCAAATAACATTGACGTAACATCTACCTCTCAGAGGTTTCTATCTGCTTACTGGATGTTCTGTATGCTCGTCGGTTCATTTCAGATGAAACATGCCGTGTTTTCTGACTGGTTTCCCTGGTTTTAGCAAGCCTCACAGGCATGTTCACTGTGGTCTCAGAACTCGCTAGAAGGTGGGCTCCATAACCCAGGACCTGGACACATTGTCCATGCTGCACGCCCCGCTCCCACATGGCGCCTACCACCCTGGAAAATGGGCAAACTCAAGGCATTTGTTGACTCACAACTTCCGTCTCCTTTGCTAACTGTGGCCTCTCGCCAAAGAGATCTTTCCACATTACAACACCACAGACTGGATTGGGCGGTGCTTCCACCAAACCTCACCTTTAAAACAATGCCCGCAGTGGCCGGCGGATGGCTTCTCTTCTGGCATCTCCCTCAGCATTTCTCTTTTCATTTTTTCGTATGATAACAACAGTTTTTATCATAGAAGACACCTGTCTCTGTTTTTTTTTAATTCCCCAGGAAGATCAAATGGAACAACTGTTTAGACTAAGTGGAAATAATTGAAAATGTTGCTTTTTATTTCATCGCAAGTTGGGAGATCTATCATTTGTTTTCTTTGAACAGTTCCTTTTAACAATCTGGTCCAAATGTTGAAATTGCATGAATAAAGACTCCTCCAGGACCTACAAGCCTCTGAACCCCCTCGGGCATCTCAGACTTTGATGTAAAGGGAGCCACACAGAGGCCACTCCTCCCCACTGTCCACAGCCTGTGGGGACTACTGAGTCCTCCGCTAAAGGCCACATCAGAGACAGGATCAGAGCACCCTGAGACCCAAGGTCAGATTTCTGATGTCAGCAGTCACCACCCACCGCACAACCTAAGTCACCTCTCGCCTTCCTTTATTTTTGCACCAGAAATTGAACTCAGGACCTTGCGCTTGCCAGGTGCTGTGCCATTGAGCTACATCCCCAGCCCTCCCTTGCCTTTCTGAATGCCATCTACAAAATGGGGACACCACCGAACCTTCCCATTGGTCATCATAACAATCGAATGGATCCTATCTGTAAAGCACTCGAACGGCACTGGGTGTCCAGAATAGCTCATTCGTTCAGTGAGTCACTGAGGTCTGAATCACAGAGGCCAGAGCCAACCGTGGCGGCATCATGGGCCAAGTCACAGGAGCTCTGAGAGCATCTGGAAGGAGAGGAGATGGGGTGGCAGGACAAAAAGGACAAAGGTAATTAACGCACTGGAACTCAACCCAGTTCCAACAGCGAATGAAATGAAGCTTCCTCTATTTGAAACTCCAACAATGACGATCAAAATATTTCAAAGATAAAAGAATTCCATTTTCCTAATATGTCTCTTTCTCACTCTTGTCTAATAGGGTACAATTTTAAAATACTTATATCAGACTTGCAAATCAGGTTGAAAATCATCAAATAAAAATGCCCATCAAACGCACTTCAGAGCTAATCCACACTTACTAATTTCACTCTCCTCGCCCTGCATTCTGAATTCTGAAACATTTTCCCAACTGGCATATTTTGATCATCTTTCTTTTTTGTCGTTTCTCTGTTTTTCAAATTACTTTGAGTGCTTGCTTCATTTCTCTTGCCTTTTTTGGATGGCTTGTGTTTTAGGATGAAACTCTGATAGAAGAGCCCCTAGCAGAAAGTGAGGTGTGCTTTATCCTGTGTGGGGTCAGGTGGCAACAGTGAAATTAATTCATTCTCTCTCTCGCTCTCTCTGTTTTTCCTTTTGTGGATTCCAAGCCACACTGACCTCTGGCATTTTCAGGCCAATACTCTACACCAGCTTAGCTCTGGACTCTTGGTTTTGTGCCTGGTGCACCTCCAGGTGCCTGACTGTCACCCTCAGATTGGTTATCCTGTGTGCATGCATAACCTGTCCCATTCCTACAGCAACACATCTCACAAGTCCGTTTGGATTCTTCCTAATGGCTATTTCAGCCATGACCTCTGCTGCAGCCTCAGAGATGCTATCTTCTCACTCTCAGAAACAGCAGTTCTGGTTCAAATCCAGAGCTCCATCAACCATCATTGCAGTGTCTTAAATGTGCTTGTTCTTCTGTTCTCCCAAAATGTCCCGTGTGTCACCGAGGCTATACGCCAGCTCATTCAACAAGTACTTATCATGCTTTCTCTTCGGGTTGGGCCTTGATGATGCAGACAGGAGACCAGGACAGAGAGTGACCGTGATGCTCCCAGCCCAGTAGAGCAGCTGGGCCAGGTTTCAGCCCTCCTGGTGACAAAGGAGAAAACACACGTGGGTCAAACCTTCCACATTCACCAGCCTCGGGGCCTTTGGCGATCAGTTAGACTTTCTAATTTCCATTTTCTTACCTAGAAAAAGCAGCAGTCAGACCAACCTCAGCTTTCCAGAGCTTTCATGGGGTCAGACAGAAGTATATTGTGTCCCCTCTGCACAGCAACACCATCACAAGGCCACAAGGGTGGGCAGTCACCCCTCATTCTCTGGCGAGGAAGGGACAGGGCACCTGGGGCAGATGGGGCTGCTCCCTGATGAGGTTAGGGTGCTCCCTGACTGCGTCTGGTCCCTGCAGCTGCTCCCACCCTGGCTTCCTTATTCACAACCTTCCTGCATCCCTTGGAGAGCAGAGCAGGAGCGAAAAGCAAATTCCAGGAAAAAAAGTTGTCCCCAAGTGTCCAGCAGTCTGAAGACTGGATGGGTCCAGCCATTAGTGTGGTGTGACAAACAGCGAGGGGATCCCAAGATCCCGCCAGCCCACACTCCTGGTGCCCACCCAATTATCTAGCATACCTGCACCAAGCGGTGATGAAAAGTCCTGGCTGCTGGAATCAGTCCTTCCTGGAGCCACTGCAAGAGTCGGCAGCCAAGGAAGGAAGAACCTCAAACCCCCACGCTTGATTTCTCAGCCCTGCAGCACCTCTCGAAGCTGCTCACTGACCCTTCAAGAAGATAGCTTTTCTGCTCAGAGGGTGACGTCTGTTCATTTCCAGTGCACCTGAAACTGGGAGGGTCTACGAGGTGACAGCTGGTGTGCTGGAATGGAGATGTCAGCCATCATGCTGGCCCACAGGTCCACCCTGCCTGGCCCTGCTAGTGCAGCAACCTCTGCTTGTTCCTTGATTTTGTGCCCCTCGGGCTCCTCCTCTCTCAACCATTTCCAGCTGAAACATGAGGACGGCCTAAGGAGTTAGCACTTGAACGCCTGATGCTGAGCCCTGCGAGCTGTAGATAACACTCTCCACAACACACCAGAGACCAGAAGGAAGGATGGCCGACCATTAACCAAGCATCGCCTGCCTTCTGCCTTCAGTGCGGAGTTTGCCCTTACCAAGGAGAGGCCTCGTCTTCCATGAGTCCGTGATGAAGAGCAATTGGTCACTTCTCCCTGGTAGAAACCACACACACTGCACACGGACACCTGTACATACACACATGCCATACAGAAACAGACTCACTCACGCATGCTTATGCATGCATACACCACACACATGCACATCAATGTGATACACATGCACACACCTGACACAGACATGTATACACATATACACAGTCTCTACACATGCTGCACATGCATATACACACATGCAACACATATGCCAATGCCCTGTGTGTGTACACACAACATGCATGTATGTACTCACATGATAACACCCACACAAGCATGTACATACACAGTGTACAACCAAATACACCATACACACATATGTAACACCTGTAAGTACCCACCTCACACAGGCATTTACACAGATGTATGCAGAGCATGCACACACTCAACACACATGCACACAGGCATATACACACCTACATACCCACGCACATACTCCACAGAGCATATACCCACATGCACATGCAACACACATACATCCACACCACACGTGCATACATGCATGTATATGTACACATATGCTAACACCCCACACATGTAGGCACACAGTGTACACTCAGACACATCATACATGCACACCTACATTCACACACACACACACCAGCACAGAAGGCTGAGCCTATAGTATAGAGCTGGCTCCTGAGAGGGTGGGGCTCCGCTGCCAGGTCTCAGAAGCCTCCCCACCTAACGCCCCTCCCCTCCCTTATTCCTGGGCCTGTTTCCCATGAGAGATGTACAAGGCCATCCCACAAACCAGCACAGCACGAAACTCCAGGTGTTGCCTCCAGTCCTCTAGAGAAAGAGTGGTGCGTAAAAAGGAGAACTACAGCAAACACAGGACGATTGTGCCCCACTTAACCCCAGCTGAGCCTGCGCCCGTGTGACTGGGACTGCCTTCAGTAGCCTGAACCTTGGACTGTTCTGGCAGCAGGCAGCTTGTGGTCTGGAGGCACCCAAGGCCTGAGATTCCCCTCAAGTTCTGGGAGGACGAATGTGTGTTTCCAAGTGGCTGCTGGGCTCAGCGCAATATTACTCTGGAGACGCAGTGCTTGGGCTGCAGCCTCCTCCTCCAAAGGCCTCCCCCACTCCTGGGTGCTCTGACCATCCCACCCGCAGGGCATCTATCCCTCTTCTCAGCACCTAGCTGCTCAGCACCTTAAGGAGCTGATCCAGGCTTTTTTTTTTTCCCCTTGCACATTATGGAACCAGCCTGCACTGCAGGGATGGTTGAGGAAAGAGAGAGCCTAGCAACCAGGTTGCCATAGCAACTCACTCCCTCTTCCCACCTTCCTCCCAGCCCCAGGGCAGCCTGGACCACGGGGGAGGGGGGGCCCAGGAAGAACTGTGGATCGCCCCTGGCCCTGCACCAATCTTCAAAGCACCTCCCCCTAGGCTGGCAGCGCCCACCCTGCCTTCTGCACAGGAAGGGGCCCCAAAGGCCTGTCCCAGGGGGGCACATGCAAGACTTGAGGATTAGAAATTTCTGCAAGCCTCATCCTCCGAGAGAATCCTTCCTTCCTTTTCTTCCAGAAATCATCCCTGTTCATCCTTTAGAGCTCACATAACAACAAATCATTTTCAGAATGCAATTCTTTTCCTAAGAAACACATTTTTAGCATTAGGCAAGTGAAGTTACTATTAAAATTCACTTCAGGCAGCCACATTTCAAAATAATTTTCTTAAAAACCAGAGCCAAGGCTGTTAAAGGGTCAGTAAATAAAGATAGATACTGTTAATACTTCCATTCGCCACAGTCAGCAAACCCCACAACAATGTTCTTTTATCTGGAACAAATTCTGGTTCCGTATTAAAGGCGAACAGTTAATATAATGAAGGTAATGTTTTAACAATGGCCTGAGTCTACATATTTGCATTAATGAGCATATCTATATTTAATCACCACACTTTTTATCTCACACAGACTCTGCAGTGAGCAGGAATTGCAGACAGAGCTAGATTTGGCCAAGCCCTCCTCCCCACTGGGCCCCGGGCTCACCCATCTGGCCACCCAAGGTCATCCCCTGACTGAGTCCTCACAGGAGGCCACTTCCCTGTCCAGCCAGGCTCCGTGGCCCTTGAGGTCCAGGACTTTGTCTCAACTCCATGTCCTCCATGCTGAGAACAACCTCGAAGACGTTTGAGCTAAAGCCCCAACGACAGGCCAAGCCATAGATAAGAGGACACACACCAGTGCATGTTCCGGGCCCTGGAACCTGAAGCAGGGAGCAGCCTGTGTCCCTCGGAGTGGTGCACGCAGCCTCAGCAGGGAACTGGCAAGCGCCACCTTCCCCAGAGCCAGCACTTGTCACGACCTTGCCTGAGGTCTGGGCCAGAGGTTTCTGTCCCTCTACCGGCCAGGAGGTCTCCTGCATTCCCTCCTTCCTCTCCTGCATGGTTGTCATGACTACACTTCCAGTAGGCTGAAGCTGTAGTGCCACTCTTTCCTTGTTCAGCTACTAAGCCCCATGGTTCCCTGTCCCTGTGCCACACCTACATGAATCCATCTTCCTTTCTGAAT
The DNA here is from genome assembly GCF_000276665.1 of Chinchilla lanigera. Lineage (NCBI taxonomy): Eukaryota > Metazoa > Chordata > Mammalia > Rodentia > Chinchillidae > Chinchilla > Chinchilla lanigera. The sequence continues at coordinate 4,814,493 of NW_004955487.1, forward strand.
ATGCACACGTCCTCTGCCATGCCCTCTGGACCGCATGGCAGCTCAGTGGTCCAGGCCAGACAGCTGGATTCCAAGCCTGCTCCCCACTCTGCAAATTGCAAATGGCCAGGCCGGTTTCCTCTAAAAAGCAGGGATGGCAGCAGCTGCTGGTGGGACAAGGGAGTGAGCAAAGGTCGGTGGAGACAGTGCACTCCGGGCTCTCACTGGGCGACTGTCGGGAGACGCACAGCTGGGGCAGCGGGGCTCATTCTCCTGTGGCACAAGCTTGCAAAGTCTATGGGTCCTTCTGCCTCAGGAAGTCTGAGTGGCCCTCACACAATCCCCTGAGGCAATGCGAGAAAGAATGTCCCCAGCCTCCAGGGAGTAGGGGGCCTCTCCAACCCAGCCCATTTTGAAAAGCAACAGAAACAACAAGAGCAGAACTGCCTGAGTGCATGGTGTGAGCTCTGTCCTCACAAGACCCGAGAGGGCTGAAGGCCGTGCTTTTCCAATTCTGTGGCTACAAAGCCAGGATTCACAAAGGTTGAATACTGAGCTGAACTGAGTCCTGGGGTTCCAGGCAGGACTGCCGGGGTGCCTGTGTTCCCAAGCTCTGAGCCCCTCAGTCTAGAAGTCAACAGGATCCCTTAGGGCTAGCAAGACTCTGCAGGAAGGCTGGAGAGCCCCTGCAAGCAGGAAGCCACCTTCTTTCCTTCTTGCCTCTCCAAAAAAGTGCAGGCTGGTACTGCAGAGCAAGGGTTTCTGGCAGAAATACAAGAACGGGAGAAATCAGCCCTCTGGCTCTTCTGAACAGAGCTGAGGCTGTGGTGGAGGGAAAGCTCATGGAGGGGCACAGCTGGCCGAGGACTGAGATGCCCCTCTCCAGCCAGGCAAAGGAAGGCGGACACTTGGACAGGCCACACATCAAGTTTGCCATCTGCTCTGGCTTGAGGCCCGGTCTGTGGATCTAAGCGCCTCGAATACTAATCAGGAAACTGAGGTTGTGTGGACAGCAACCTCTGATACCCAGAGAGGAGGAGCCCACAGCGCAGCCTCCCGTTGCTGCAGAAGATGGCAGCCATTGGCGTAGCCTGAGGGGCTCAGCCCACGCAGAGGAGCCCCTGCCACCCACCAGTAAACACAGACCCGGATCCGCATGCATACTCAGCACCAGGGCAAGGCAGGACACAGAGGACGGGAGGAGGGACCCTCAGAGGATTCTGGGGGATGGTGCTAATCAAAGCAGGGAGTGGGGCAGGAAGGGGCAGAGGCATCAAGGGACACAGGCACTTCCTAGAATTCCCACAAGACGTTTTGTCACCTCCAGGGAGAAGCAATGGACACTTGCTGTCTTCACGGGGCTCCCTCAGGCTATGAGACGCCTGGAACTCTTCTCAGTGGTCACCCACGGTGGCCCAACTGCCCCAGGCTGAACAGCTTCTCACCACAGCCCCTCCTCCTTTGTCAGACACACGGTCAGACTCTCTTGCTGCGGAGGCCCCGGGAGCACTTGGAGGGCGGTCTCCTACCCCTCCTGAGATGCCCCCACAGATGTAAGGCTTCTCTGGCATCTTCTCTGAGCTAAATGCTTAGCTCATAATGCATCTTCCTGCACTCCCAGACCGGGGTTGTACATACTGCTTCTCCCCAGTAGTCAGGGCTTTGTCTTTGTCCTACAATCAGTCCTTCCGCCATCATCATGGGAGGAAGGTCAGGTGAAGGTCACCATCTTGAGATCCTGTGTCTGAGCTCAGTCGCACACTGTTTTTATTTTTATTTATTTAATTTTTTTGTGTGTGTATCGGGAATTGATCTCAGGACCTTGTGCTTGCCAGGCAGGCACTTATGCCACTGAGCTATATCCCCAGCCCTTTACACGCTCAGTTTATCGCAGTTTGCTTTGTTCTGTTCTTCCGTGTGCACTTCCCTTCTTCCATCAGCGCATTCCCCCTCCGGCGCTGTTTGCACAGATGAGAGAGACTCTATGCTTCTCTAGCAGGGCCTGATGCCCTCTCAGTGCCCTTCCCTTGTCCACATCCTTTGCCCCTCACCTCCGGGCCCTGGATGAGCACAGATAGCACCTCTTGTTTAATCCTGCCACCTGAGCGACCTCGGTTCAGGCTGCCCCCAGAGTTGGGAGCCATTCGAGGAATTGACAGCTGGTTTTCTCTCCCTGAGATCCCAGCAGGGACAGAGCCCTAGAGTGAGCACAGCCGTGCTGGGCCCCCTGCCCTCTGGACACAGAGGAGAGCACATGTCCACCAGGCCTCTACACACTGGACCTGCAACACTGTCCAACATGCCGGTGTCCCCAGATCTGCGGGCCACTGCATCTGCTCCCTCTCACGTCCCTCTCCCCTCCCTTCCTCTGTCCTCTTCCCTCCCTGCTTCATTTCTCATCCTGATCCCCTCCAGGTCAGTGGAGGCGTAGGCCTGGGACCAACACCTCTGACTGCTGCTCTCACGCCAGCCCTCCTCAAAATCAAGAGGGAGGTGGTATTTCAGACGTCACAGACAGTGATGTCCTTGATATCCACCAGTTTAGAGAATCCTTAAGGCACTTTTATACTATCTCTCCCACTCTCCCCAGGTCTGTAAGACCTGAAATGTCCATAAAGATGGATTTATCAACCATACAGACAAGGAAAAGGCTCTTCCCCGGAAGTGGCGGGGACGGGTCACTCAATGGCTGCAGGCTGGGAGGTGTCCGAGGTGGAAATAGGTAGATTCTTCTCACAGAGACTGACTGGAAGATGACAGCAGAGAATTTCTTATAACCTTAAGTACATCACTTCTGTGTGACTGTTAATAAGATGCTTCTCTGATTCTAATCTATTTCCCTGTCTGTAAAATAAGGATATTGATTAACCTTTTTCTAAAACCTCTCACAAAATTAAATCTGTGAAATCTTTTTCAGTTTGACACCTTCCCCTACCCAAAAAAAGCCATATTTAAAACAAGGAGAAAATGCAGGTTTTGTAGGAAGAAAGGAAGAAAGACATACTTCTTTTTTATAGAATAAAGGACTGAAAGGGGAGAAAATAAACTAAAGATAAAAGCTTTAAAACCAGATAGTTAGAAACAAGAGGAGGGCAGGAAGCCGCATTGAGGAAGAGAGAAGGCAAGATTTCTAAGGCTGCGGCTCCACAGACTGCGGGTGGAACGTGGGATCCTTTAATTTCTCCTGACTAGGATAAAAAATGTTTTCTCTTGGAGATAAGACAGGGACTTCAAACAATAAAAGATCCATACACTTGACACATGCAGAAACAAACAGACAGGAACAACCAGAGTAAGAAGAATGTTAAAGATAAGGAGCACTGTCTTAGCTACCAAAGAAATGCGTGTGCCCTGCCTGTTACCCCCATAACCTGCCTCTCCCAAGGCTGGCCAAGGTCAGAGGTTTTTGCAAGCTGACTTGCTTTTCAGTGCTAGAAATGCTTTCCCCACTTAACTGACAAGGATGCTAAGCCATCCATAGACAGAGACATGGATTGCCCTCCTATGACACGATGAGCTTTGTTTACCCATGCAGCAGGTCTCTCCGACGTTCAGGGCTCTGTCTGCATCCTTAGGTCTGGGGACACTGAGTGAGCTGTCCTGCCTGCAGTAGCCAGGCCTTGCAGGGGATGTGTGTGAGCTGGCTGTGACTGCCTGTGGGTGTGAAGTGCTTTCAGCGGGAGAGGCATTGTGGACGTGGCAGAGTTCAGTCTACCTTGAGTGCAGCCCCGGTGCTCGTGGTGTGGGGAAGACGGTCACAGTCAAGGAGAAGCCCTTGCAAAGAACCCCCCACCCCTCCCTGTCACGTCCGCATCACCAGAGTCAGTGGTCACCAGCTCACCCTTGCCTGTCTGATGACTTAGCATCAAGACCAGGGGCATAAGTTCACAAAAGCCTTCCACTCATAGAGGTAGGACCCTTGCTGAGAGCGATCATTTAGGTCCATCTCAGGATACAGTAGATGCATTCATCTTACACACCAAAACCTTGTGCCGTGGCCAGAAAGGAATCCCCTATATCCACCTACACACTATCATTACACTTTGCCTTTCAATACCATAAACGGCACTGACTGCCCTAGACCTCCATTAGCAACAGAAGGTGAGTACTTCCGGGCCCAGCCCCCCAGACCCAGGCGGGACCCCGTGCATGTCAGATGCAACCTCCACCCCGCATCGGGAGCGTTTGGTGAATGTGTCAGGCCCTGAATGTACCCCTGACCCTGGTGAGGGCTGGCAGTGAGGAATGTTGGATTCTGTGGCCTTGAGTCAGCTGCGCCAGTCACCTTTTGTATTTTTTTTTTTTTTTTTGCATGGGTCCTCCGAGTCCAATTCCAATTCTGACTGCAGCTGCCCCGCCTCTTGTTTAGCTGGCCCACTGCTGCTGGACGTGCATGTGCTCTGGCAGCAGTTTCCCTGGACACACCCCGTTAAATGAAGGGGACATCAGGATGTGCTAGGTACGTTCTGCCGCACTGGACAGGAGCCGACTGACTGCCGGATGTATCTGGGACGCCATCTGCCGTCCAGCAGTTTTCAGTGTTGGCACTGAGGGGTCTGAGCTAGGCGTCCACCCCCGACTGCAAGGGCAGCATGTGCCACGCAGATGACCTATGAGTTAGGACCTTAGGCTGCATGATGGAAGGATCTGGAATAACAGCACTGCATGCAGCATGAGACACAGCTGCCAGGCAGCCCAGTGTGCCCCCCACAGAGCCCGCCAGCAGCTGGAGGGTCCTGCAGAAAGGCAGCGTGTGCAGGGCGGTCTCCTCACCTGCTCCATGGTGGGTCCCATGTCCCTTACCACCCAGTGCTGAAACCAAAAGCCAGTACAGTGCACACTCCCCTGGGGCACTTCGGGGCCACCCAAGTCAGGGGCACTGGAAGGCAGGATTCACTCAGTGCCAGTCAGATACTCTGAGTCAAAATTAAACCTGCGCCAGTAGGCGTGCAATAAACACGCCATCAAATGAGCCTTGCAGAATATCACATGCACTCCAGCTAGGACAGCTGGTCACACACTGCCTGACCATGTTTGGGCCGATACTGGGCCACATACACCCCAGTAGTCTCACAGCATTGTCAAGGAGCTGGAAAACGCCTGCTTTTCTATGTTTAGATGCGGCTAGATGTATACACAGTTACCATGGTGTTATAGCTGCCTACAGCACTCAGGGTGGTAATACACTGCGTGTGCATGTACCCAGGCTGCACCGTGCACATGCCACCCAGCTCAATGCCAAGCACACAATATGCAGGAAGCTGCACCCACTGGGTTTACCCACATCCTTCCAGGATCCTGGGGCCACGGACAACCCCTGACCCTACATCACTAGAATTCATCCCCACCGTTGAAGGACGCACTGTGGTAGGCACCCTGGAGCCAATAAGGACCCCTGGTGGCTGCCTGAGCCATCCACTCCACTCACACAGTGCCTGCTGTCCTATCAGCCACGAGTCACACCTAGGACTTTGAGCATTAGCTCTGTGTCTTCATGTTCCCTGCCTCAGAGAGTCAGTGAGCGCCTCTCGGGATGCCACAGACATCTGTGGGGTCTTCCAGCACAGAGGTCCCAGGACTGGAGGAGTAGAGCAAAATAGGGGTCCTCAAAGGAGTCTCAGGGTGAGGGCATGACACCCACACACTCCTCCCTCAACTCTGTGTGCCCCAGGGAAGCGCAGGTCTGTGCCCAGGATGCCCAGCTGGCTGTTTGCTGGGAAGGAAGGAGGGGAGGAAGGGAGGAAGGGAGGAAGGGAGGAAGGGAGGAAGGAGCAGGCAGGGAGGCAGGGATGAGGGTCCACCCAGGGAGGACCCAGCCAGGCAGGTGGCTGGGAAGCCACCCAGGCTCAACATAGGGTCCCTGTCTTGGGACAAATTTGCAAATGTGTACACATAACACGGGGTTTTAAAGAAAGAGAAAGTCCTGAGTACCTGATAAATGCAAAGTGACTTACAGGATTCTGTCCTATTTTGAGTTCTAGGCAATATGTTCAAGAGATTGGCCAGAAGTTTGTACTGCTTATAATCACCTGGTTCTTTCCATTTGCAGACAGAGTGGCAGAGCTGTAGAGTAAGGATGAGCATTTATCAGCTGCATTTTAATGTCTTTATTTTACAGTCAGGTGTGGGGACTCATGCCTATAAACCTAGTGCTTAGGAGGCTGAGGCAGGAGATGCCTGGAGTCTGAGGCCAACCTGGGCCACATAATGAGTCCAAGGCCAGCACGGACTACACAGTGAGACCATGTCTCAGAAAGAAAAAGAAAGAAAGAGAGGAAAGAAGGAAGAAAGATGTTCATTTTGCCCCTTTTTGCATTTCTTTATTGATTCTCATTTGCATGGCACAAAGAATGAAAATAAAGAAATATACTTAGAAACTATGTACATGGGGCAAATTTTTATACACATAGCCAGAATCATTCCTTCAAATGTGCTTAGCTACTATAGACAAGGCCTAACTTTACATTTTTATGATTTCTTTTAAAATTGAGGGCACTAAGAAAAAAAAAAAGGGTTTTTTCATATTTTGTATTTTACTGACTTAGAGTTGCCATGTAACAAAAGAATTAAAAAAAAAGCACTACTCAAGGGCTCCCCCTGAGATTCTTCAAAGTACCTCTGTCCAGCACTTCGCATCCTTGTTTCACACACTCAGGGTTTTTTTGTCTTGGCCTAGACACCAAGCTCCAAACCAAGGCATGTTTTAAAGTCAGATTTCCTGGTACAATAAGAAGCTCACTCTAGGCCCTTGCCCTGCAAGGACATCCTGCCTGCCAGTGTGACCCTACTCTCCAAGGACACAGAGCCCCTGGCTGTCTAACCCACATTGTGTCCGGCAAGAGCGAGCACAGCCTTATGCAACCCCACAGAACAAATGTTGGGGTGCTCTAGGGAGTCCCTAACTTGCATAGCTCAGGCGCTTGGTGAGAAGTGTGTTCCCTGCTCAGCCCACCTCCAACGCAAGTGTACTTCCTCTTCCTGTGCACACTCCTGTAACCAGAGAGCACGCCCACCCCAAAGAACGTCACGTCTGAACATAACTTTGAGCATCGATTTAAGCATCATCATTGCATTCTTTTTGGAAAGCAGAGGGAAGGAGGGCAGAACAGAGCAGGAGACGGTCTGCTGAATAATTAACCAGTACTGCAACTTCAGTCAGGGGAGGCAGCGGCTCTGTTGCTAGGGCCCTTTCTCAGGCTGTGGTTTCGCAAGGGAAGAAAACCAGAGTGCTGAGTGCAGAGATTTGCACCTTGCTGAGGACAAATCAAAGGAAGACATGAGATGCACTGGTGGTTGCCCCGTCTTTGTGATGTGTGTCAGTGCAAAACTGCATGACTTTTTTTTTTCTTCTCTGTAGCACTGGGGATTGAACCCAGGGCCTTTGTATCCAACTACATCTGCAACCCTTTCTTTTTATTTGGAGACTGCATCTCCCTAAGTTGTTCTGCCTGGACTGGAACTTGCAGTTCTCCTGCCTCAGCCCCCGCATTGTGCTGGGATTACATGCATGCACCACCATGCCTGGCTGACTTCTATGAGTATATATTCTAGAGCACAGACACCAAATTTGTCTTAGATGTCAGAAGATGTATCTGATGACCTCTAAGAAGATACATCTGATGACGATTCTTATAAAAGTTCAATATGTTCTTAGTGGTGAATAAGAAAGAGAAACCCCAAAGTACAGAAGGACACAGGTTCTCAGATTTGGGGGTCTCTCCAGTTTCTCAGATGTACAAAGGCAACAGGACTACAGTCACTGCTACTGGAAAGAGCAATTGCCCCAAGGTCAGAATGCGCATGTTCGTGAGCACTCCTGGATTTATTCTTTTTTAAGATGTTGCCTGCATCTGCAGGTCCCACAAATTAAGAACTATTTAAAATGTTTTATTATGATTTCCTATCACTATTTAAAAATGTCAATACCAGACCTGTTTACCCAGCCAGATACTAATAGGTACCAACAGAGAATATGTTCTCTTATTATTGCTTAATATGAAGGCAAACATGAGATCAAGATAGTGCAAGCAGATTGAGAATATTTTTGTCTTGAGTATATCCGAGAGGCAGCAAGCACAGATTTTGAGATTATTTATTCATCAATTTCTTTCTCTGAGTGTTTTTACCCAGGGTACATTTGGAGTAGAAAAGAAAATACACAGATAAGGCCAAGTGTTTGATTTCATACAACTCTGCATCCTTAGCTCTAAGGATTTAAACCCGCCCAAGTCCTTCCCTGGTGGTAAGAAGCAGAAAGGCAAGAAGGGACAGGATGTCCTTTCAGGCGCCTTCTTCTGCTCCTTCGGCCAGCACGCTTGTGCTGGGAGCCTCCAGCCAGGAGTGGAGGGCCGTTTCCATGGACACGCAGCCGCTCTCCCACAGCTCAGGGACTGGGATGGCCGCACGTGGGCCGGCCTCGGGGAGCGTTGTGCTGGATGCACAGGCGCCCATCGATTGCGGTGCATCGACCCATCCCACCCCATCTCTGTCTTCCGATCCTGGAGCCCACGGCCTCCAAGACACCCAGATTCCCTTTGTTAGATGAGCCATCGCTTCCTCCCCCAGTAACTGCAGAAAACTGTACTTTTTTTGCATGTTGAGATTTCTTTTTTTTTTTTATTCACAAAAGAATTTATTTTCTTATTAGTGGGTATGTTTAGGGTGCATAAGAAGTACCTTTGTTTGAGGGGACTGGTGCACGTAGAATAAAGGAGAGGTGACTAGAAACAGACAGACTTACCCGAGATAGGGTTTTTTGGAGATTTTTTTTAAAGCTAGGAAACCTGTCTGAATCTAAAAATTTTTTAAAGCCTTAAGGTCTTGAACAATTAAGGAAATGAACACCAGAACCTCTGGAAGAAGCCCCACTGCACCACTGCCCACCGTGCCCTGCTGCCTTCTGTGGTCCTCGGGCGCCACCTAAGGGTGTGGAGCTGAACGGCAGCGTGCATAAGCCGCCCTTCTGCTAGGTTCCAGCTCCGCGGGGTCGGGGGCGCTCGAAGGTCCGTACAAGCGCGTGCCTAGCAGCGCAGAGCTGAGCGCGAGCCCACCCTTCCGCTTCCCGAAACCCTGGAAATAAAACAGACCTTAAAGAGAGAAAGACCGCTTTCTCTTTTTCCCCCAACAGAGTGAAAACTCTGAAAATGAACGAAATCCGTGATTTTTGTGTTTTCATACTGAAAAAAGGAGAGCTGAAACACCGTTTTTCTTACCAGATAATAATGTGCTAGCTTTGGCGGCACATATACTTACCGGACAATAAATCAGACATGTGTGAAAGGCAGTTAAACATGTACACGGCTGTAAAGTTTTTTTTTTTAATAAGTAATGAACTCTGATTTTCATTACATCATATTAGTTATGAAACTAATATGACAACACCCTGCATCTCCACCAAAGCAAGACATGGAACATGTCTACCTTTACGGAAAAGGAGTGCCTTTTAAATAAATTCACACTAAATACTTAAACTAGGAAGAGTTTATGAATCATTTTTCTTGAGCAAAAACAATAAATAAAATAAGGCCACCAAATATGTCTTCCTGGCTAAGAGGAACATGTGTACGGGTACATTTCCAATATGGACACTCAAGTAAAGATTAGCTTCTCTGAGCATGAGCTTGCTTTCTCCAAATTTCCCTCCTCTATGAGCTTCCCGGGATCTCCCCACTACCCACGCCAGGTGTCCTTTGGGAAATCAGGTACTTCACTTCAGTCAGTTACCTTCTTCTGGGAAAATATTTACAATTGGTTGGATGGCCCCAGCTAGATGGCACATGGATCCAGTACATATACATAGCCATCATTTTGTCAAAGTCTACAGTCTGCTCTGGAGTTCTTGTTTCGAGATGCTGATTCTCTTCAAAATACGGCAACCAGCCTTTCCCTGCAAGCCTTTGTTTTAAGCATCCCAGTTCCTGATGAGCTGAGGTATTCACAGACACCCAGCAAAAATTCCCACCTTTCCTTTTCCTTCAGTTAGTTTTTATTCTCCCCTGCACGGGCCATACACTGAACCTCAACTTTTAATTCAAATTGTTATGAGAAGAAAAATACTGATTTCTCTATTCTAAAATCTGGAATCACATTCCCTTCTCAAAACTAAAGGAAAAATAGAAAATACCTGAACACTGTAAATTGTTTACACACCCAAGTGTCAAAGTGCAACTTTCACACTTGAAATGTGTCCAATTTGCTGTAGTTTCCTGACACTCTCATCTGATCTGGAGGAAGCCATCACAGGGGTGGACTGTGCCAGCCTGCCCTGAGCATCCACTACCCAGAGTGACCTCTGAGGGGAAGGCAAAATGCCTTTGCAGGACACATTTATGTAATATTGAAAACATGTGACTCTGTCTTTGGCAAGATTTCAGGCCCTCATTGAGTAGGAGGTACACAGACCATGGTTTGAGCAGCAGTACTAAGAGGTTGTGTTGCCCACAATAGAACTTCATCCTTGTTACTTTTGGAGGGTTATGAATTTAATGGAAAGAGGAATTCTTTTTCATTTTTTGTCCCTTAATTTTTACACTCAAGGAGGCACACAAGCAGTGGAATAGCTCAAAGTGGAAACGTTTTGTAGTCCCAGCTGCTTATTCTCAGAAAGGCTTGTTTGAGAAGTTATATGGAACACAATATTTATAAAACTCTTCAGAGACAATTCTCCCCCATTAGAGCCATAGCAAAGCTGTACTTGCAAAACAGATGGATTTGCAGGCTAAGGTTCCGCAGAGGCAGCGTAGGTGTGCTCAAACCACTCTGTAACATTTGCCAGCTTGGCTGGGTGCATCCCAGTCTGTCCCCTACACTGCAATCTCAGTCACTGAATGTGACAAAGATTTCAGGGTGACTCGGACCTGCCAGAGTGTCTGGGACAATCGCTGACCTGTATCCCGAAACCTGGGTACAGGCCAGGGTTCCCCAGGCTGGCAAGAGCTGCAGGAGTCAGTGCAAGGGACCCCTGACTAAGACCAGGCTCTTAGCCACAGTGCAGACCTTGTCATGTGTTTTGTCTGGTGTGTGGGTTGCTGCAATGACAAACCCCGCTGTTAGGTGGCCTCCGCTGAACTTAGAGTAGTGAAAGGGGAAGGAGACTGGGGATGTCTGAAGGGAACACTTTCTGGAATCCACATCCTTCTGGCAGCCAAGGAGGTACGAGGAGTCCTAGGCAGGCACAAACCACTCCCTCCTGGAAATGTCCTTGCACTTGGAAAGAAGGGGTTTGTGAGTAGAAGGTTTGGAGGTGTCCATGGTGACACTGAGCTAGGGGGCTCCTGGCTCACGTCCGCATTTCCATAGGGAGGCTGAGCAACAAAGGTTTGCTTTTTGGGTAGATAAGGAGTTAATTGTCTGGGGGATTGGATTCCACTCACATCAGTTATCCAATCTGCATTCTCCCTGCAGGTGCCCCACACCTGGCTGTGATGGCTCAGGACACATCACCGGCAACTACGCTTCTCATCGGAGGTATGTAGGGACACATTCTCCCCTCCAGTCACCCTCTCCCTGAGGGGCAGCTCCAAACCTGGGCTCTGGAGCAAACTCAGCATGGCCACAGGGGTAAAATTGCAGATCTGCACTCCCAGCGCTGTGAAGCTGAGCTATCCCCCACCCCAGGGCTTAACCACCAGGTCCTTTCTGGACACTGCCTGAGGAGAGCCTATGACTCTACAAGGAAACATCTCCAGCTCTCCAGCAGGCTGTTTTCCCAGAAGGGCTAAAGGAGAAAGATCCTCCTCTCCTGTGTTGTAAGATCTCTGAGAAAGGTCGCCAGGAGACAAGCATGCTCACGCACTGAGAGCTCATCTCGTAAACACTGAGATTCAAGCCAGAGCCCTGCACAGTTACTGTGAGCAGGAATCCACAGAGCTGGATGCTACAGAAGTGCAGCACTGTCCCAGTTCTAGGCACCGCTGCCCAAAGAGCAGGGAGAGTCTAAATTACAGCGCGGAGGCCAGGCACAGGAAATCACGACGCGCCCAGACTACTGCAGCCGGGGAACAATGTGTCCGCACCTGTCTCATGTTAGAGAATCAATAGGAGGTGTAGAAAAAGATTCGCCCACACATTGTGAAACATGGCAAGGGGACTCAGGGCCACTGCAGTGGGACCCTGCAGGGGGACACCGGCCGCCCCCAGCTTTCACCCTGACCAGTGGGCATACACAACCATGCGAGATCTCCAAGGATGCACTGGGGATGGGGACACAATGGGACCCCATCACTGCAGGCAGGCCGCGTGATAGAGGCCGTGTGACAGAGGCCGGGACTGTCAGGCGCTGAGGTGGGGTTTGCATCACTGACTCAGTGGGCTTCTCACTCACCCTGAGCTCTGCCGGACAGAGAGGAGCCCAGGGTCAGGCCGGGGTCAGAGGAGCCTGGCTCAAGTCCAGAAGAGGACAGCATTTGTCAGCACACTGTCCACACCATGGCGAAACTACTACCTGAGGGTCACATCCTGTGGCCTGTGTCATATTGAGTCAGGGCCAACAGTGACGCTGGGCAGGGCAGGAATGTTACTGAACTCAGGCCCACTGACAGCGGGGGCCAGGATCTCAGCGTCTTTCTTACCTCTGGAGTTCACACTGCAGTGTGGGCACACAAAAGTAGAGAGCATCTGTGCTTCAAACACGAAAGGGAGGGAGGATGAAGGAAGGAAGGAAGGAAGGAAGGAAGGAAGGAAGGAAGGAAGGAAGGAGTGAAGGAGGGAGGGAAAGAGGAAGAAGGAAGGAAGGAAAGTTAGAATCCACTCCCTAGTTTTATTTATTTATTTTTTTTTTTTTTGGTTTTGGTTTTTCTCCGGTACCGGGAACCGAACTCACGACCTTGCGCTAGGCAGGCGCTTTGCCACTGAGCTAAATCCCCAGCCCCTCACTCCCTAGTTTTAAAAGAGCCAACTGTGGTCCAGGCATTTGGAGCTTCCTGGTGCGTCCGAGTTCCTGATGGGTAGTGTGTTTGTGAATACTGGGAAACAGAGCCCGTGGAGTGAGGGGTAA
>NW_004955487.1:4827565-4836016 GCF_000276665.1 Chinchilla lanigera
ACACCCCTGCCGGCCGGGCTGGATGTAGGACAGGACTCACATGGTGACCATCATGAAGGTCCAACTGCACACACATTTCTGTGCACAAAGCCCTGCTGAGCCCGTGCTTGTCTGTGAGAAGAACCAGCTGGGACGGCCACCCAGCCCCCAAGGCACGCAGCTCACCAGAGTCCCCCTCACCACCCCAGCCGCTTCCTGTTGTTCTCCACTCTGCAGCCTCTTGGGCCCAGAAACTATAGGCCAGTCCTGTACACCGGGGACAGCGAGCAGCACCCCAGCCTATGGATGTGCCCCTTTCACGTCCGCCGGATGTCCCCAGACACTGGATGGACAGCACGGCTTGTGGGCAAGACCCATGAGGTCCCTCCAAAGGATTTCCAAGGTCAACAGACTGGTTTGGATTAAATAAAGGTTTTAAAAAACTCCAGTTAAATATAAAAAGTCAAGCACATTCTACGTCAGTCTTTATTTAGCTTATCTTAGAAATGTCTCCATGCTTGGACAGTCAAAACTCCAGCACTTTATAAATCTGCATAACTAAAAGTGTCCATTCCCTGGTCATTTCCTCTCCAAATGTCCGTTTTTTCTACTGTTTTATCTGGGGGAGAAGGTTGACATCATTTGAATTTTGACATAATTTAGTTGAAACATTTTTATTCGTTCCACTTACAAGTTTGTGTATTAATATAGCACAAACTTGGGATTAAAATATAACAAGTTGAAATTGAGGCTGAGCAGATCTTTCCAGGGTTGATCAATGGAGTTGGAAAGAAAGTTTATGCTTTTGGCAAATCTGAGCTCGGCACACAGCCCTAGAGAGGCCTCGGCAAAGAGAAAGTAGAGCACATTGTGATACCATTTATTCTAGTAACAACTTCCCTTGCGTGGAAGTTTAAATGCAGTCAAACACTTTGTTAAACAAAAGTTTGCATTCAGTTAGTTCTTATATACATGAGCCAGGAAAGTAAGCCTAGGGCTCGCGGTTAAGTAGGCTGATCTCCGAATGCAAGTCCCTGCTGAAGACAGACAGAAGCCAACAGTTAGATAAGAACCTCGGATCTAGACGGCCGCGGGCCTGTTCATCTTCTGACGTCCGTGTCCCAGAAGCACGCAGCCCTGCAGATTATGCAGAAAACTTTGCTTTACTTAATGATTCATTGCCTTTCCCCCCAAATACACCACAATTCAACTCAGTTTTGAGTGTGGGCATCTTCCCCCTCTCTGTGGGCTACAGTGAGAATTGAAAAGGACCCCAAGCCTGCCGAGGGTCCCAAAGGGTGCCTGGAGTTGTCCCCTTTGCTCACAGCAGGGGTCTGTCCAGGGTCACAGGCAACCTCTGAACCCTGACTGCCCGCCCCTCGCTGCTCTGAGAAGAAGGAAGAGTGCCTTCTCCGCATGCCTCGCTCGTCAGCTGAGTCCTCCATTTCTGACTGTGAGGGGTCTGAGACTCCCAGAGGCCAAGTGGTCTGACAGCAAGGCCACATCTCTGGACACCTGCCTGCAGAAGTGGCCCCTGAAGATCGAGGGGTGGCACTGGGGAGGCAGCCCCTGGCCATCCTGGACAGATCTGACGAGCTCGCCTTTGTGTGGTTTGGATGGTTTTCACGGTGCGCCAGCTTCTGGTCTCTCTGGCACATCTAGCTTCTCCTGCGGCTCCCATGTGCCTCTCCTCGGACCTCCCCAGGACTCCTGTCCTCCTCTGGCAGTGTTCAGGCACACAGGGACCAGCCCTTGCGCAAGCTTCCCGCCAACTCACGAGGTCCTTCCCCTCATCTCTGCCGCCCCACCCAGTGCTGGCCATTGCAACAGGATCCTGCTGGCCATTGCAACAGGATCCGAACCCACTGAAGAGCAGAGCTGCGAGTAGCCTGGTCCCGTCTCCTGGTTTGCAGGGAGCCACGGACTCGATCCTCCCTGGTCCCACTGTACCGCAGGAAAGGGACACAGCCCGCCACTTCTGGCTCAGAGGTGGCTCCAAGCTCTGCGCCAGCACACACAGAGCAGTGTCTTAGGACAAGGACTGGTCTTCCACCCTCAGGTGACGTCTCCTCTACTCATGGATTCACGCAGAATGCACAGCTGCTGGGCACTGGAGCCACCTCTCCCTCGTCCCTTTCCCCTCCTCCTCTCTTCTTCCTCTTCCTCCTCAAATTGATGACTTTGTGCTAGAGGCCCCAGGAGCCTCCACTCACAGCAGAGGACTTTGGGGTACCTGTGCGGATCCCCAGAGGGCAAGGGAACCAAGCAGCAGGTGGGTCTGCCTGGCAGCTGGAGGCATGGATGTTGCATATTATAAAAGATCTAAAGGGTCCAGAGGAGGACAAGAAGAAATCTGTGGCATGGGTGAGCATCATGCCCATACCCTTATCTCTTCTCTGGATGAGAGTCAGGAGCCTCCCTCGGGTGGCCAGGCTGTGCACACCATGCTTCCTATACGGCGATTGCTCAGCAAGTTTTGTCTTGTTATTATTTGTTGTGTTATTCGAGGGGTGTGGTTGCTTGGTGAGATACTGGGGTGCTGAGGAGGTACAGCCCCAGGGCCTCAACCTCCCAGACTGCTGGGATTATAGCCTGTGCCAACACAGCTGGTTTCATGTCCACCTTTTAGGCAGAAAAAGAGCTTTAAAATACTGAACCAACTGGGTGTGGTGGTGCACGCCTGTAATCCCAGCACTCGGGAGGTTGAGGCAGGAGGATCGTTGCGAGTTTGAGACCAGACTGGGCTACAAAGTGAGCTCACGGCTGGCCTGAATGGCACAGCGAGATTGTGTCTCAAAAAGACAAAAAAAAAAAAAAAAAGATACAGAACCGGTCTCCCTCTCATGTTCCTGAGGTTCTGGGGCTCAGCTGGGAAAAGTCTTCTCGTTTTCATCCAGCATGAAAATCAGCAAGAAGTGAGTCATAGAGATCTTCCAGCCTGAGTGTTAAAATGTTACTCAGGAGAACAAGTCCCCAGGTCCTTGGCCCTGTGTGGCCCGGATGCTGGGGGAGAGCAAGGGTGGCCTGCTGCACTGGGCATGGACACAACCAGGTGCTGGGGAGGACACGGCGCCCCTGTGCCCTTGCTCCTGTGCCCATGCAGCAGTGCTTTCTGCAGCCACTTAGCTGTCACAGCTCCTTGCAGAGCCCTGGGCCAGAACCTGGGCTCCAGGTGCACACACGCACTGCTGCCTCTCCTGGGCAGCCACTCAGTGGGATCCTGCTGAGGACAGCATGGGTGTGGGGGACGGAGAAGGGCCCCCGGGGGCTGACATTGATCTTTTGGGGAGGGCAGAAGGACCAGCAAAGGCAGGGCCATGCAGCACCGAGGCGCTGGGAACCGTCCAGAAGTGGAGTCTGAGGTCAGCGTTGACAGGGGCTTGTCCTGCGTGAGGGACACCCACAGGCAGGAAGGTAGCAACTCGGGAGCCACTTGGAAGGGCCCAGTCCTTCCACACGCTGGAAAATGAAATGAGCTGGCTCAGCCTCCATCACCCTGCGCACCTCACCCTCTCCTTGCATGGGAGAGAAGCCTTTCCCAAATTGCAGGGGGATGTTTCTGACACACGTCTCTCCTTCAGCCTTTCAGGGTGCCCAAGAGCAAAGAAGAGCGGGATCAGGATAGCACAGAGCAAAGAAGACAAAGAAGACCAGGAGCCCATCAGGTACGGGGGCAACAGAGGCCAGGGTGCACGAGGCAGCCAGCAAACATCTGGAGAAAAAGAGTCTGCAGTCACAGGGGCATCAGCTCAGGTTACATAGACCAAAGCCAAGAAGCCCCAGGGGATGTCATGGACTGCTGTCCAGGTGACCAAAGTCACAGGAAACTTTCCCTCCTTAGCAGAATTCACTGGGGAAGGCAAACTCACAGGAGGGTGAGATGGAGATGAACATAACAGAAAGGTGACGGCCTTACGGCTATGCCACTTACACAGTCACTCAGTTACACCCTGCCTCTCCTGGGGCAGCCTGGAGATGCTGGCCATGCCAGGCTTCCACCCTGATGTCAAGTAAGTATCTGCCACGCACTGGTGCCAGCTGGGCCCAGGTCTCAAAAGCTCTGCAAGATAAACCTGGTGAAGAGCTGGGCGTGGTGGTACCCACCTGTAATCCCAGCACTCAGGAGGCTGAGCCAGGAGGATTGCCCAAAGTCCAAGTCCAACCTGGGCTACATAGTGAGATCCTGTCTCAAAAAGCCAAAAGAAAGAAAGAAAGAAAGGCAGAAAGAAAGAAAGGCAGAAAGAAAGAAAGGCAGAAAGAAAGAAAGAAAGAAAGAAAGAAAGAAAGAAAGAAAGAAAGAAAGAAAGAAAAGGAAAGAAGGGTGCTTGCTTTGGCAGCATACATACAAAAGAGAGAAACCTGGTGAGTCTTCCTGAAATTTCAACCTTGATACCTCTGGAGATAAATTTTACTTAAAACAAAACATTTAATTAAAATATACATTACTAAGATAAAATGTAACACAATAAATAGCAAACACAGACTCTGTAGAGGAGAAACTTTGCTGTTTAAAAAGAAGTGGAAGCCAGGCACAGTGGCACTTACCTGTAATCCCAGCATTCTGAGAGGCTGAGGCGAGAGAGTTCCACATTTGGGTCCAGCCTGGGCAATTTAGTGAAATCCTGTCTCAAAATTAAGTGCTAAGGACATAGCTCAGTACAAAGGCCTTGGGTTCAATTCCCAGGAATGCAAAAACAATTTTTTAAAGAGACACAGGAAAAACCCTCATCCAGGGTCATGGGAGGCAGTGGATTGGCCCTCCACCTTCTGGGAGACAGCCCGACCCCTGGAGTGAGTGTCAGCCCTCGGCACCCTGGGCCCAGAGGGCAGCCTGTCCTAGGCCCTGCACTCTCATCCATCCTGGGCTCCCTAGTGAGGTCTGGTTGCTGGGTGGCCCATAGTCCTGGGGACCACAGCCAAACACAGATATGCTTTAGCCCTAAGGGAGCACGGTCATAAAGCAGAACTGTTACTGACACAGTCAGAGGACTCCATGCCCTCTGGTGGCTTTACATTTTCCCGCCAGAAGAGCTATGATTCTGTCCAGAAGCAGCCTCCTCTATGGACACCACGTGTCCCCAGCAGCCGGCCACGTGTTCCCGGTCCACGCATTCGCAGCCCCTCAAAGCTCAGGGTGCTGTCCCTAGGCTGCCCGGGACGGTTCAGCCAGAGTGAAATATCTCTGCACACCACTAGATGGCACCTCTGAGTGACTTTTCACTTCCCCTTCACACTCGGCAGCTCTGGCTGTGTTGTCGAGGCCACCGGGCCCTTCAGGGACACACAAGCAGCTCGTGCTCTTTGTCTCGTCTCCACCCAGGTGTCCTGTCCCTGGCTGTGACGGTCAAGGCCACATCACCGGGAAGTACGCGTCCCACCGCAGCGCTTCCGGATGCCCCTTGGCAGCCAAGCGGCAGAAAGATGGGTACCTCAACGGCTCACAGTTCTCCTGGAAGTCGGTGAAGACGGAAGGCATGTCCTGCCCCACGCCGGGCTGCGACGGCTCGGGCCACGTCAGCGGCAGCTTCCTCACACACCGCAGGTGGGTGCCGCCACCGTGCAAACCATGAGGACAGCCATGAGGCATGCTCCAGAGCCCCAGAGCTCTCTAGGGGGATTTTCTTTCATGATCGCAAAAATTCCAGCTCCAGCTAGGGAGAAAATGTAAATGGTACAAAATAGGACGTCCTTTTCTTGCCTTGACTTCTCACTCCTTTGCAAAGCCGGTGGTCCTGTCTTCTCGGAGACATTGTCCGTGAGCAGAAAGTCCATTTGCTCCCTTTCTATACAAACAGGGCACTCTGGCCCTTCCTTCTCTGCTCATGGATGGGGCTGTCTGCCCGAGGGACACTGGGTCTTCCCTCAGACACTCCCAGGCACACTCAGGTTCCCCTACCACAGAGACCCTGTGGTCACCCCCTCTGCGTCTGAAAGCTCCAGTGCAGCCAGTGCTGTGGGAGGCTGTCCCCCCAAGCAGGGACGCTAGGTGTAAACTACTGACAGCTGAGGCCAAAACAGCCTCATCAAAGTTTCTCTTTCCCCCCAACTTTAGCTCTTAGTGAAGTGTTTGGAAACTGAAAGTCCTGTTCAGCCAGCATGTATGGAAGGACATGTGTGTCTTCTAAAGTAGCACGATCAGGGAAGAAAGCCGAACTTCCCAAGTTCTAGATTCTGGCACCTAGAGATAGCATCCCTCCTTGTGGGTTTTATCTGCTCCGTATTAGGATGTAAATGCAGGGTGCTGGGGAGGGAGGTCACTCCTGTCCCCACCCTGGGATTGCATGGCACACAGGGATCTGGAGAATGTGATCGGAGACTCCAGCTCATGCGGGTCAGGGTGCTGTGGCTCAGGTCCTTGGTGTTCTGGGAGCAGTCTGGGCACTGTGCTCTGCTCCACCACCCCCTACCCAGGGCAAAGGAAAACTGCTGCAGGCTCTGCTGCTAGCCAGTGCCCTCCCTCTAGCCTTTTTGCAAAGGAGGTCAAATGCACTGAATGTGCCCATGGGATCTTGGGCGCAGGCCACATTCAGTGAGGGCAACCACGCCTCCAGGCTGGGGTGCCCAGGCAGTTTGCCGCTCACTCTTCTCCAGTGGTCCTTGCACTGGAGCTCCCTGGCCCAGTCTTCAGGGCTTGTCACACCCCTTTTTGTGGCCACAGAGGTTCCCCCAACCCTGGCAGGTACTCTGCCAAGCCCAGAGCCACAGTAGGTGCCAGAGAGTCCAGAGGATCACAGCTCTTTTCCAGGAGGGTTGGGCAGGTGACCCAGGTCCACCATCTGTGGCATTTGGCCTTCGGGCGGAGCTGAGAGGAGCTGCAGGAGCAGACGCTTGCCCTACTTGAGGCCTTCGTCAGACCTCCCTGTGCCGCCGGCCTCGGGTTGCCAAGGAGGGAAGGAGACCACACCAGGGTCCCAGGCACCAACATGCGGGGTGCCTGGAGGTGTGCAAGGGCCGGCGCCCCCCCCAAGTGTGACGAGTGCATGCAGCGAGGGGGTGCAGGTCTGAGGAGTGCCCATCCTGACTTCTGTTTGCTTTTATCATTGTGGTAAAATACATATTCGGTGTGTTCACTACCTTGGCCATGCTCAGTGGATGGTTCTGTGGGGCAACAGCGTCCGCGTGGCTGGAAGATTTTCCTGTCCCCTTAGCAGTCGATCCCTGTGCCCACTCTGCCCTAGAGGCCACCACCCCACCTGCCTTCTACCCGAATCCACGGCCCCAGAGACATCACGTAACTCCTGCAACATTGGCTCATCTCACTTGGCGTGACACCCCATGTACTTCTGTGTGGTCATCTGTGTCAGAATTTCTTTCTTCTTCAAGGCTGGGGAATATTCCATTGTGCGTAGACCAGGGTTGTATCTCTGACTTCATTAGGTGAGCAAAATCGCCCTTTCTGAAAACGTAATGATTTTAGTCCCGGATAAGTGAACAGCTAAACACACAGCTAAGCACAGGAAAGTGAGCTTGTTGGAGAGACTGTATCACAGATGCCTGTGGCCTTGCCTGGGCAGGGCAGGACAGAGCAGAGGGGTGACAGGAGAGGGCTGGCCTCACGGGGACACAAAGACCTTAGATCCAAGACAGACTGACTGTGAACTTGCCAAAGAGAAGCAGGGACCGTGTGCTGGAGTTGGCACTGGAGGATGCTGATTTTATGCCTGGGGAAATCCAGGAGACTTCCAGTCTCCCCGGCGATCTCAGCCTGCAGCCCTTTCTCCTGAGCCGCTGAGCGTGACATCACCACACCTTTGCCCCAGCCGCACAGACAGAGGCATGTCCTGCGCAGCTCAGATTCCAGGGCCTGGGTTCCAATCTGCTGTCAGGAAGGAGAGGCCGTGGCCTGAGGGCGTGGTGGACAGAGGGAGGGTGACACCCTGGGTCACCTTGGTGCACGGGGCAGGACTCCCAGGCCTAGATGGGCTGAGCCTAGAAGACAGAGGTGTCCGAGAGCTTCAAGTGAAAGTGGAGTCAGTGTTCCGGAAAAGGGTAGAAGATTTGAGACACGAGCACATGGATGCTGGAGGAGGAGGATGCCAGGAACTTCAGCCCTGCATGGGCAGCGTGCAGGATGTCCAGGATATGTGGGTGCACGCCTGTCATCCCAGCGTGCAGGATGTCCACCCCGAATGTTGGTGCCTGGGACCCTGGTGTGGTCTCCATCCACAACCTGGATGTCCAGGACGTGGGCGGAGACCTCAGCTGTCCTAACCGAGCCCCCCAGGCTTCGTGGCACGCACTCAGCTCTGGAGGTCAGAAGTCTGGGATGAAGCAGCTGGCGGACTGGGTTCTGGTGAAGCTGCTTCCTGGCCACCTTCTCGCTGTGTCCTCACCTGCTGGGGACTGCAAGGGAGTTTGTCTGGGAGTCCATGACACAGTGAGGTAGAAATGTCCATCTGGGGGCTGGGGATTTAGCTCAGCGGCAAAAGTGCCTGCCTGGCAAGCGCAAGGTCGTGAGTTCGGTTCCCGGTA
>NW_004955487.1:4836116-4859179 GCF_000276665.1 Chinchilla lanigera
AAAAAAAAAAAAAAAAAGAAATGTCCATCTGGAAATGGGACGAGGAGGGAAGAGCCCTGGGCAGGGTAACAACCAGCCACACCTGGCCCCTTGGCCCGTGGAACCAGTGATCAGACAGGTAAGCGATGGCCAAGACACTGACGCCTGCTGAGGAGGCGGCACTGAGTGACCAGGGGCCGGCACACCAAGAGGAGACCTCAGCACAGGGCCGCCCGGTGGAGGGGAGGGCAGGGAGGGGCACTCGAAGCAATTGTTGGAGCTGGATATGGCGTTGCACGCCTGTCATCCCAGCACTTTTTGAGGTTGATACAGGAGGATTGCAAATTCAAGACTAGACCCTCTCTTAAAAATGAGAAAATAAAACTGAATTTTAAACAAGGTTGGAGATATAGCTCAGCGTGAAAATCCTGGGTTGAATCACAGGAACTGAAAAAAAATAAATAAATAAAACTGCTGGGCTCCAGGACAGGGAGTGTCTAGGGCTTGGGGTAGGGGATCAGGGCCAAAACCAACCTGAGATGGGTCAGAGGTCGGGCGGGCAGTGTCACAGAGGTCACAGCAGATGTGACGGATGTGCAGGGAGCCTCAGATGAGAGGGGAAGAGTGAGGAGGAGCAGCTAGGGGGGCATAGGGAGCCAGAGAGAATGCGGAGGGGTAAAGGTGTGCTCCGGTCTGAAGGGAAGAACCCCAGAGAAGGAAAGGAAGCAGATACATGGGGGAGGAAGGGAAAACACAGAGCCCCAACTGCACAGTAGTAAGATTTTTTTTTTTTCACACAGGGTATCACTGTATCAGTAAAATCAAGCTGTGCTCTGGAACTTGCCATCCTCCTGCCTCAGCCTCCAAGGGTGCTAGGATGACAGGCACATACCACCACACCCAGCTAAATGAGTCCTGCCTTAACAAGCAGGTCACTGATGAGGGAGGGAAAAGGCCTGTGGTCCTCTTAGTGTTTCTGCGTCTTGCTGACTGTCTTGTTCACTGCAGCTTGGTAAAAGGTGCGCTTGTTTCTCCAGCAGAGGGAAAGGGCAGGAACAGAAATGGGAAATGCTCTCCTGGGTCTGAACTGACTTTGGGGCTGCAGGCCACAGCCATCTCAGCAGAGAGAGGACCATGGCAGGTAGAAGTGTGGGCAGAAGCCAAAAGCAAGAGTGGCCTCCTCTACACAGAAGAATGGAAAAAGACTCTCTTTTTCCCTTTTTCTTTTTTTTTTTTTCTCTTTTTTCCAATACTGGGACTAGAACCCAGGGCCCTTCACACTGATCTACATCCCCAGCCCTCTGTTTATATTTTCAGACAGCGTCTGACTAAATTGTCCAGGATGGACTCACACTTGCAATCCTCCTGCCTCAGCCTCCCAAGCACACAGGATGACAAGCTTTGGCTGCCATGCCCAACATTTTTTTTTCCCTTTTGCGGTGCTGGGGATTAAACCCAGAGCTTGCTGCATGCTCAGTAAGGACTCTCCAATGCACTGTTTCCCCAGCTTGTGGGTCTTCTAAAAGACAGAACCTATTTCCTGTGTGTGTGTACCGACAGCCTCTGTATCTCAGCTTCTCCACTTGGGGATTCAACCACCTATGAACTGAAAACTTGCAGCAAACACTGCGAACTGAACAGTCGGTGTTGTACATGATCTGGAGGTGAGGGGAAGCGTGTCCGCGTGTATGTGAAGCTCTGTGCACCTCCCCACAGGAGGGACAGGAGTGTGTGTGGCCCCGAGGCTCACTGGGGGTCCTGGAAGCCACCTCCATGGACACCGAGGGATAACTGTGCATCAAACACTTTCTCAGCTGTCTCTCCAGTCCTTATTCCATTTAGTAAACGTCACAGGACTCTATGGAGTCAAAGCTCAAAGCTCACCAACCGACTCCAATTCTAAGATCCAAATATGCTCAGACGGAAGTCACGCTTCTCATGCAGCCTTGACCAGGACTCGTGCTCTTCTCAGTCACTTCCGAGACCCTCGTCAGCCCTTCCCGCCAGGGTCCTGTGACATCATCTGTTGATTTTCGCTTCCTCTCTCGTGCCTATTAAATGAGGACACAGCCTGTTTTAGAATGTTTGTTTTACTTGATATTTCCCAAAGGGATTGCGGCAAGGCGAAGTCATCACGCTGAGCACTTCCTTTGTGTGTTGTTTTGATCAATCGATGGTTGAACTGGACCCAAGGTCAGGCTTGGGAGGCCCCAGGCATGGTCAGAGTGGCTCACACAGGACATGGAGTGGGACAGGGGCCTGGGGACAGGAGAGGAGGACTCTGGTGTCCTTACACAGTTTCCCAGGGCTGTTTCCTCCCCGAAGCACAGATATGTGTACAGGGGTGACCAGGGTCCCATCCGGGGTGGCAAGGACACGCTCTTATCCCGAGGGCTGTCACCAAGGTGAGGGGTTGGGGTGCAGGGCCTGTGGTCCCCAGGGGACCTCTTGTGCTCTTGCTCCCAGTGCTGCAGCTTGTACATAAACACACACCAACAGCCTGCCCAGCTACCCAGGCCTGGGGAGTCCTCTGCACAAAGAGGACAGGCACAGTCACCGGAAGAGGGCAAGTCCCTCCCCGGGGGCAGCACGCCATAGAGAGAAGGGCTGCAGTTTGGCCACGGCCACAGCCTGTCACGGGTGGGTCCTTCTGCAAGATCCCATCAGGATGTCCGCAGGGTCCAGCTCAGGACACATCACTGCTGGTCTCAGCGGACACCACCGCCCTTGGCCACCCCTGCATTCCACTATGACGAGGGGCCTTTTGCTTCTGCTGGGGCCAGGCCAGAGAGTGGGATGAAGGGACATCACCGAGGTGGCCTCTGGACCCATGGTCCATCCTGGTTTCCATCCTTGGTTTTACAGCTCAGATGACGAGGTCTCCCTCCAAGCTCTGTGTCCCAGCCAACAGGAAGCAGGGGAAGGGAGAGGGGTCTGCAAGGCAAGCCTTCCCGGGAGCCAAGGTCTCCCTGGCTTGGGGTGACACATCCACCCAGCAACCCATGTGCTTGGCGGACTGCAGGGCCGCTACCCCCGAGAGACCCCCTGGACCAACTCCAGCCAGTGGCCCTTTAGTGACAGCCCAGTGACCATCTGACCAGGGAGCCATGTCCCGGGCAAAGAGAAGAGCAGTGTTTCTGCTTGATCCAGGCCCAGTCTCTACTCATACATTTGTCTGGTTAGCAAAGGAGGCTGAGCAGGGAAGGGCACACGGAAAACCCCAGCCATCTCTGCACGGGCAGGGATGTCCCCAAGTCTCTGGGACCTGAGTGACCTCACATAACGACACCTCCGCTGCAGAATCCAGGACTACGGAAGCTCAGCAGTCCCCATGGCAAGCTTCACCCCCGCCTACCTGATGCCCCCTCTGCACTGATGCTGCACACGATGCCACCTGTGCTGCTGCCTGGGAGCACTGCGATGCTCTGCTTCCTTTACGTCGTTGCCACACCTCAGTACAGAGCGGGAAGCACTTGGGAAGGAGGCTCCCACCCACATCTGTCTCTTACCATGCGTCCCACAGGGCCCAGGGAAAGCTTAAAGCCACCGGTCACATCTGTTGGGCTGCACTGCTTGGGACAACAGAGCCTCTGGCCCAGTGTCCACCAGGGCAGGACCCAACCATGCTTTATTTTTGCAGGACTCTGATCCTGAAGCACTTTCTCTTTTGTCTTCTCACCCCCTCTTCCTGGGTCCCCGAAAGTATCTGGGAGCCGTGAGTAAACATCTATAATGAAACCCAAAAAAAGGAGAATAAAGAACATATCAAAAGTAATTCTGGAGTCCAGCATGGTGGCACATGCCTGTAATCCCAGCACTCAGGAGGCTGAGGCAGGAGGATCATTGCAAGTTCAAGGCCAGCCCAGGCTACAAAAAGATTTCAAGGCCAGCCTGAACTGCATAGTGAGACCCTGTCTCAAAAAAAAAAAAAAAAAAAAAAAGTAATTCTGTTCATAATCCAAGAAAAATATATTTTTTTAAATACTAAAATAAAGTGGAGAGCTGGATGTGGTGGCACCTGCCTATCATCCCAGCACTTGGGAGGCTGAGGCAGGGGGATTGCTGTTAGTTCAAGGCCAGATGAACAATTTGGGAGGCTTAATAACCAACTCATAAGAGTTTCTGAGAAAGTTGACAGAATGAAGAGGGAGAAGGAAAATTACCAAAGAAAGAAAAGAAGAACCATCCCCAACTGCCCGTCCCCCAGGCCGAGCAGAGGCCAAGGAGCCTGGAGGAAGGGGCTCTGCTCAGAGCGGGAGGGGCCCTGGAGGGATGGAGCCGCCAGGCAGTGCTGGGGCCGGGAGTCCTGCAGTGAACCAGCACCCAGTCCAGGTGGTGGCCTCTCCTCCCAGGAAACATTAGCCTCTCTTCAAGGTCTTTCAACAGACGCGCCCTGGCCACCTGAGCGTCACTCTCCTCCACTGATGGATCTGAGATGTTCTCGCGGCACGGAATACCTTCCCAGCAGGCCTGGGCTGAGCATGTGGCCTCTCTAAGGTGACACACGCACCTCCTGCAGACGGCCGCACCCTCGTTCAGCACCACAAAATCTTGAAGGGTGGGAGGTGGAGAGAGAGATGCGCAAGAAGACAGAGTAAAGGAACGCCGGGCAGGCTCTCAGCAGTGGCTGGAGACTGGAAACCAGGGGACTACATCCTCAGGGCTCCTAGAACTTTCCATCGGCAAACCACAGGTCGGGCGCCAAGCAGAGGTCCATCGAGGACACCTCTCCTCCTCTCCCCTGTATCCCACCTCCCCAGCCCCTGCGAGGCTCCTCCACCAGCTTGGGGAGGGCTCCCCCTCCTTGCCGGCCTTCAGTGGATGTCTTGCGTCCTCCATAAGCTACCCAGGAAGCAAACCCCAGGGCACCAGCTCTTAGTCACACTCTTCCTACTCTTTGTCATTGCCCGGAGCTTGGGCCCAGCCCCTTGGCCTGCAAGTAGGGTCCCGGCCACCCCTGCAGTCTGCAGCTCTTCCCTCACTCTGGCTCTGGCCTCCCGAACTCAGGCCTCCAGATGTTCCGCTCCTGTCCTTCCTGGCTGTACTCCCTCCAGCCCAATGTTGTAGGGCAAACCCCTGCTGGATTGTCCCTGGTGTCCTTTAAGGAGAGACCCCCTCTCACAGTGTCTGTGCCCACCGGGAATCATCTGAAACTCAAAAGGACACAGACAGGCCACGGAGGAAGCATGAGGACGCAGGCATGGTGTGACTTCTGCCATTACATTACCTGGTCCTGCTTGGATCCAGCAATTGCTGCCACACTAAGGGCGAGACACAATGCTGTTGCATGAATGAACACAGATGTGTGATCCCATAGCCTCCAGAAGTGGCCTGCACACTGCCTCTTCTCATGCCTGCGCACCGAGCTCTCAGTGTCTTGATCGTTACCCCGCAGAGGGGCCAGGGCTCCAACCTGGGCAAGAGCCGGACACAAGGGGAGAGCACAGCCCTGCATGTGGCTGTGTCCCCGAGCTTGGAGAGGGACATTTGTCTATGAGATCAAGGCTCCTGGGGTGGTGCTGCTCCCTAGGAAGCCAGGCCACCAGCAGAAAGGGTCTAGGTGTCACGTAGCACCCTAGGTGCTCCATGCAAGGGCCAGGGCCCTTGGGCTAGCTCGGGGCACCCTTTGTCCATTCACTTTCTGCTGTTCTCCTAAGGGCCCAGATGGGATCAGGGCTTCCCGGGTCTGCCCAGTCCTCCCAGCCTTAGCCCCTGGGTTCTCCCGTCCTTTGTCACCTCTGGCCTGTGCAGCTCAGGTCCCTCGGTTTCTTTCACAGTGAGAAGCCCCGCCCCATCCTATGAACCACATGCCCCTGGACACTTCCTTTGTTTAGATATTTGCAGCTCTGTGCTCTCCAGGAAAAGCCGCTGGGCTGACGTCCTAACAGAGTGGGGCCTCCGCTTCCTCCTCCCGCAGTCCAAGCTGGAGCCTCACTGGAGCTCTCCAGCTCTCGCTGGCGCCGGTGCCAGACGTCTGGCCGGCCCAGAGCCACCTTAACCACTTGCTGCCTGGAGCCTGGAGGGAGATCCCAGATCCCAGCTTTAGAGCCGCAGCCTACGGAGAGAAGAGTTTGGGCCCGGGCTGGCATCCTTCACCTGGAATCCAGCTGTCCCAGCCCCAATCCGCCCTGACTTTGCCTCCCTGGCAGAGATGAGTATGTGACGCCCCAAGGCCCAGGGCAAATGGAGCCAGCCAGGACCACTGCCAGATGGCAGCGTGGCTATGGGAGCCCCGCCACGCCCAAGGCCTGAGCCAGGCACTCGGGATTTACTTCCAAATTTGACCCTCACCGCGATGTTCTCAGGGGATCGGAATGGAAGAGGGAGCAGAGGCACCACGCTCCAGGCTCCCCTTGTTTCCTAATTTAGTTTCCTGACTCTGGCTCCAGCCTCGGAGTCCTCACCAGTGCCCTCGCTGATCGCCTCAGCAGCAGACTTAGGGCCTGAGACCTGAGAACGGGATCTCGGACTCACAGCTCCAGGTCACTTGGAGCCCAGCCTCGTCCCCTCGAAATGCTTAGTCCCCTCCCTTCACACTGAGCTCTGTCCCTTTCCTTTTTAGTTTTTTATTTTGAAAGAGTCTCATTAAGTTGTTAAATCACCCAGGCTGGGCTCAAACTTGTGATCCTCTTGCCTCAGCCTCCCAGAGAGGTAGGTTTATAGGCATGCACCCCCACTTCTGACTAGGAATCCCTTTTCTTCGAGCACTCTTTCTTGCTTCCACCCCTGTGCTCCATGAAGTGCGCACCTATTCACAAGGCAATGGGGCTCCTGATGGGAAAAGACAGAGATGACAGTTTGTTTAAATCCTCTTCTTTGGGAATTTTTTAGAAGCCAAGGCATAAGAAACATGCCTTTGGGATTGAGCCTACAGGAAGTGTCTCCTAATCACTGCTGACACAGCCTCTTCCTGGAGGCCAGCCCCTGGAACCCGCTTCTGAGCAGCCTGGTGGGGCCGGCAGGGCCATCAGACATGTGCTCACATTGGTCCGAGCACGGAGCTCACTGGTGTCCCTGAGGGCCATTTGGTCTATCTCTGTCTGCAGGTGCAGAAGCTCAGGCTCAGGGTTCTGGCCTGCACAGGGGCTTCAGAATGGGGCAGAGAGGCGTGCCCAGCGCTCACTCAGCACCTCTGGAAGAAGCAGCGCTGCAAGTTTGTATTTTGTACAGACTGAGCTCAGGCTTCCATGAGGACAAAAAATGAAATTGTGATCCAAAGAAGGAAGTTCTGATTCTTACCAGAAATAATGAGAGGAGAAAGTTCATAATAGGTGCCTATTGTGAGGGGAGTCTGAGCGGAAAAATCTAACTTCTGGTCCCTGTACGTATAAGCAGATGGCGGGAAGGGGGCTTGTTTTAAAGGAAATGAGCTCGAAAGTGATCAAAAGAAAGCTGGTCGCCTCACATTTCTGCTTCCGGAAGTCCAGCTGAAATCTAGTTAGGCATGAGGAGGAGCCTAGAATATCCTTTCCGGAGGGAAGGGTCCTTATCTGTCTATTCCCATCTCAACCTTTTATCCTTTGTTCTTGTGAAGTTTCTTACATTTTTACATTCTTAAATGTTCAGGCTTCAGCAGCTGCTTGATTCTACGGCTGGTTGGTATCTTTTGTCCTTTATTGCTAGGCTGCTCTAACTGCCCACTAGTAATAAGGACAGTGCATTGGGGGCAGGGAGTGGGGGCCTCCCCCCAGAGCCCCCTCAGCTCGACTCCCTCACTGCTGTCCTGGCCGCTGCATTAACAGGGCACCCACTCTGCACTGCATCTCCTACCTGGACACTGGGTTCCCCCTGGCTTCCCCCAGGAACCTAAATAGGAAGCAAGAGGAGGTGCTGGGAGTGGTGCTGGTGCCCAGAAAGCCTCTGTCCTTCCCTTGCATGCTGGGAGCCTGCGCTGAACCAGGTTTCTTGTGTGCAGCAGAATTTCTGGCTGCAGAGTCAGGCACTGGCAATGGAAGATGAACACATTTACCTTGGGACTGCTGCCCATTAGAACCTCAGTTCTTCTCTTTTAAAGGAAAACACAAAATAATAACTATCCTGCCGGGTTGTCATGCTCCCACAAAGCCGGGCAGCTCCTCTGGTGCTGGGCATCCTTGTGACACTCAGAGTCACTGCCCATCCTAACAGTGTAAACCAGGTAACACTACATAGGGCCACAAGAGACCTGGCAAATTGGAAGCTGTGCAGAGAGAGAGACAAAGTAATAATTGACTTAGCCGGGCATGGTGGTGCAGGGCTATAACCCCAGCAAGCTGGGAGGCTGAGACAGAAGGATGGCAAGTTTGAGACCATCCTGGGTAATTTAATGATTTATTGAAATCCTATCTCAAAATTTAAGAAAAAAAAAAAGTTAAAATGGACTGGGGAAGCAGCTCATTGAAAAGTCCCTGATTCAATCCCCCAGTACCACACACAAAAAACAAACTAGTATATATATTCTAAGTCTATAATGTACATTATTTATAAAATCTTACATATAAACTCCTGCATCTTGCTGTCCTATGAAGTGCTAGATGGCAGGCGACCATCAGCTCAAGATGCTGGGCTGGGAATGGTTAGGAGGCCCCCAGGGCCAGGCCTGGGCCGAGGAGGACCACAAGTTCAGCCCCGCCTAGGCAACTTGGCAAGACCTAGTCTCAATTTAAAAAAAAAAAAAAATTTTTTTAAAGATTAGGGATGTAACAGCTCAGTGCAAAGGCCCTGCATTCAACTCCCAGTGCCATAAACACAAAACAAAAACTACAGATGGCAGTGTTGTTCTTACAACTGGGTTCTCTGCAGAGCACCTTCAGGTGCAGAGCGAGGTAGGGAGCAAGCAGGGTTGACCAAGGCTGGTGACAGAACCTGGTGGAGAGTTGTAGTCCTGCTCTTTCTGCTTCTCCTGTTTGAAATTGAGCTTCAAGTTCAACCTTTGTGTAATTTGATGTGTTTCATTTAAAAAGTGCTTCAGGGAATTGAGTCACTTTCCAGAACTTCCTGACAGTGCTGGAAGGGACAGCATGAGCGACAAGTGTGTGCTGGCCTCAGAGGTGGCTCTCCAGAGGGCCCACAACATGTGTGCATGCACACACATGCACATACACACACATTTCACACCGTGTGCACAGACTGGTTCCCATGTTTCTGGTTTCCATGTTTGCAGAGCCCCAGGCAGGCCCCAGCCGGTCCAATGAGCTGCACCATGGCTCTCCTGTCCCTCAGCAGATGGGGGCCCCCGGCCCTGTGACTAATGCCATCTTTGTCTGTCCCCAGCCTGTCCGGGTGCCCAAGAGCCACATCAGCCATGAAGAAGGCAAAGCTGTCTGGGGAGCAGATGCTGACCATCAAGCAGCGAGCCAGCAATGGTAACTAACCATGCCCCACCCTGCACCTGCTGCTAGGGAAGGTGGTGTTGGCATGGCCACCTCCTTGTCACTGCTTAGTTGGCTTAGCTAGGGGAGGAAGGTATTTCCTGCCCCACCTGACACCCCGGTGCCCAGCATCCCTGATACCCACTGTCCTGCTCTGCCCCTGGAAGGGGCTCTCTTCTCCTTTGCTCAGCATGCCCTCGGCCCGCGTTTCCTGAATCAGCTTTCTCTAAGTCTCTGTTGCTACTCACCTGCCTCTGTGCATACAAAGCCAAAAGGGAAGTGTGGCTCGGCAGGCTGCTTGGATATGGGCAGCACTCCACGGATCCCTGGGTCCACAAGCCCCCAAGGCCCACCCTCAGGCCCCTGGGACACAGTAGGCTCAGACTGAGGACAGGGGTTCCTCTCCTGGGATATCTCAAGCCATGTCCTTTGCATTGTCCCCTTTGGGTTTTCTGAGACAGAGTCTCACTGTACAGTGCAGACTGGCCTTGAATTTGCAGTAATCCTCCTGCCTCAACCTCCTGAGTGCTGGAATGACAGGCAAGTGCCACCATGCCCCACTTGCACTGGGTTTTGGGTGATTTTTTTGTGTCATGAGCCCCAGAGACAGAGTAGCAGGGCATCCAGTGTTCCTAAGAACACACAGCCACGAGGTGCCTGGAACCACCCTGTTCCACCATGAGTCGGTCCAGTGCTGCTCAGGAACAGTTGGTATTGACCACATGTCCTTACCCAGAACACAAAACAAGGTGTTTATCCCTGAGCTGACTACACAAGGTGCCCAGAGACGGCAGCCCCTAGGTGAGATGGCTCAGTGCTCAATCTTTCAAGTCTGAGTGACTTCATAAAAAATGAATCCTGAGGCTAGGGGTATAGCTCACTGGCACAGGCACTTGCCTGGCAAGCACAAGGTCATGAGTTCAATTCCCAGTAAAAAAAAAAAAAAAAAAGAATCCTCATAGCTTAGTGTGGTGGTGTGCACCTGTCATCCCAGCGCTAGGAAAGCTGAGGCAGGAGGATCAGCCAAGAGTCCAAGGCCAGCCTGGGTTACATAGGGAGACCCTATTGAGAGGGAGAGAGAGGGAGAGAGAGAGGCTGCCTTACAGATAGGGGTTTCCATTGTGGGCATCCTTATTTGGGGTGCAATTTCTTTTTCATTCACTAAAAGCCACCTGGGCACTGGGGATAGAGCTCAGCGGCACAGCACCTGTTTGGCAAGCGTAAGATCTTTTTTTTTTTGTCTTTTGAGACAGGGTCTCATTATACAGTTCAGGCTAGCCTTGAGCTCATTTTGTAGCCCAGGCTGGCCTCGAACTTGTAATGATCCTCCTGCCTCAGCCTCCTGAGTGCTGGGATTACAGGCATGCACCACCACGCTCAGTTCAAGCATAAGGTCTTGAGTTCGATTCCTGGTACCAAAAACAAACAAACAAAGAAAAAAAGCCACACCTGAGGTCAGCCCCAGGAAGCTTTCCTGAAGCTTTAGTTGAATTCCATTGTTCTTTCTTGCTTTTAGATACCTAGGTTGCAGAAGAAACAGCACTGGGGAATAGAAACCTACATGCTGTGATACTGTTGTTTTCCTGCAAGGGAATATTTTCTGAGCAAATTTAAGTCCAATTATGCGAAAAGCAAAGAGGATTTTCAAAATGCTAATTCTAAAATCTCCTGGGGTCGTGGTTTTCACATGTTAATTTTCCCTCCACAGGTATAGAAAACGACGAAGAAATCAAACAGTTAGATGAAGAAATCAAAGAGCTCAATGAATCCAATTCCCAGATGGAGGCCGACATGATTAAACTCAGAACTCAGGTAACAGTTTTTGAAGCCCTCAATTCTTGCACTAATGTGCACTGTCTCGCAGAGGAGCATGGCAAAGAAGCCACTTCGAGGACAGGCATCCTGTTCCTTGGCTTTGCTGTTGTACCCAGTATCTTGGTCCTCTGCTGAAATCGTTTGGTGGCAATACTTACTGTGATGGAGTGGCTGAGCTGGCTGGTGTGTGTGTGTGTGTGTGTACGTGTGCGCACGTGGCCATTTCATGAGATACCTAGGCAAGTGGCCATGCCCATTCCCCCAGGGTCACCTGTCCCTACAAAGGAAGGGCTTCCTCCCCAGATGTTGTGGATGTTAGTGTTATGGGATCGTGGTGTTGCATCTACCCTAGCTTCTGGACTGGTGTGATACCCCCTGTGTGTGAGGTGCCCAGGACACCTGGCAGGTGGGGGAGAGGAGGGACAGAGCTTTTCTGAGCACCTGTGAGTGTCACTGGGTAGGTGCTGTAGCCTGCAAGGTAAGTGTCATCACACACATAGCATCTGTCCACCCAGAACCCCCGGGGGAGCATGGTCACACTTTTATACACTTGAGCCACGGTGATACAGCCATTGCAGCCAACCAGGGACAGATGTGAATAACAGTGGGGTGGTGGAGGGTGAAGGTCACTTGGCAGACGGTGTTCCAGGATGTGGAAGTGGGAGACAGGAAGGAACTCCATGCCCAGAGCTAGAGGCTGCACCAGGCAACTGGGCCCTGCTCACCACAGGCTGGGACTTGCGGCTGCCGGCCACCAGGGCTCTTTCCCAGCATTTCTGAGTTTCAGACACTGCTCGTGGTGAGAGGCCCCTGCCACTTATAGCAGGTGCTCAGGGTGGCCATCTGCATCGGTCTGTTCAATGTGGCCAGTAATACACCACCACAGACTGGGCGAGTTCTAGAGAGAAGAGGTTTATTAAGGCTCCCTGGTCTGGAGAGGCAAGGTGGGGGGGCTGCATCTTGGGGTGGCTTCTTGCTGCCAGGGTCCCTTTGAAGTGCAATACATCAGGCAGGGAGGGACTGAGAGCATGAGTGCGTGCACATGTGTGTATGTGTGTGCGTGCATGTGTGTGAATCTTCTGGCCTCTCTCCCTCTTCCCATGAAATCATCAGAACTAGATCACCAGGCCCCACCCCATGAGCGTATCTAACCCTCAAACGCCCTGGCTGGAATGAGTTTCCGCTCCAATCACCCTGCACAGTGGGAGTTTAATCTCCACCCACAAAGGCTTGGGGACACTCGGGCTGTATTCAACTGCAACCCGTCTCTCACCCCAGAGCGCTCACGAAATAGCCAAGTAAGTTTTGTTTACTGTCCAGTTGGAAGAACTCAGATGTAGGAGAAAAGCACCTTGCGTGATTCATCTGTGAGCACTGAGAGCTGCAGTGTGTTTGAGCAGTGTTTTGAGTCAAATCAGTGCAACCAAGACAATGTCTGTGTCCCCGGAAATCTAAACATTCTTATGCTTCATAGCTCAATAAGAAGCCACCAATCTCTGAGGCTATGACCCAGCAAAAATTTGGGTCACAAATCCTAAATGTCCATCCCACTTCTGCTGAACACCAGCAGGATGACCAAGGTCCCTCCCGAGGCCACCCTTGGTTCACCCCGATTCAGCTGGATTCACTCAGCACAGTCTTGAGGTGTTGAAGACACATCAGGCAGCCGGGCTGGGCACGCCCAAGCCTGATTCTTGAGGTCATCAACACACACCTCCTCCCAGTCAACTCAGTTTACGCCAACCACAGTCACGATGATTAATACAGAGGGCCACAAAAATGGGCATTGCCACTCGGACACTTCCCCATGGGATGCACAGGAAGTGGTCCACCGAGTCCAGGAGAGATGTGGCCACAGAGGAACAGGAAGGACACTCACGTGCTGGGGCAAGGGTGGCTTCAGGAGACAGGAGGGGAGAGGGGGGGTGAACCCCAGTCTGGGAAAGGCAGGACTCCACAGTTATGGATGAAGAGAAGGAGAGGAGCAGTCCAGGGACCGAGCAAAAGGAGGGCTAGCAGAGCCTCTCAGGAGGCTGAGAACAGCCCTGGGGTCAGAGCTAGCATAGTTTTACTGAGGATGAGGGAGCAATGAGGTCTTAGAATGTGAAAAAGAAGCAGTAGTTCAGGCCAGATTGCTCATGAGAAATTACCTGGCTTCTGGCTCAGGGGCCTCATGGACCAGGGCAAATGTCCCCTCATCCCTGGGGTATTCTGTTCCTGCTGAGGTTAGGGGGACAGTGAACTCCTGGCTGGCAGTATCTATGCTCCCCTCATCAGACTTCTGATTGTCTTCTTTTGAGCTAAGATAGTCTGTGTAGCCCCATCTCCTTCCAATCACATGCTAAGAGGTGTGACAGGAAAATAGGATGAATGCTTAAATTTTTTAATATTTATATTTATTAGTTTGTGTTTGCAGTACACAATGATCACATTCATCATGAGGAGTTGGTGCGTGTACAAAATACATCTTAATTCTTTTTATGTTCCCTTCCACTCCCCACCCCACCTCCATCTCTTGGTCCCTGTACCTTTTGCAAAACAAACCCATCTCTCTGTTTCCTATTATCTATCTTTTATTTTGTTCTTTAATTTATTTATATTTTGGGCTTTTCATATAAGAGAAATTGTACAATATTTAAGCTTGTGTGATTTATTTCATTTAATATTATGTTCTCAAGATGCATCCTGAATGTTTAAATTTTTTAAATGTATTGCAATAAAAGACACATTGCTATGAATCCTCCTCAAAACCCTCCCCCTTGCTTTGAATACACTCATCCCACCATCCTTACCACTTTCTGCAGCAGCTCTGGAGTCCTCTTTCCTGAGGGCCTTCATTTGTACTGTCCTGGCTGCTTTGATGTCCTGAATGGATTCAAAACATTTCCCTTTCATGGTCATTTTGACTTTGGGGAAGAGCTGGAAGTCACTGGAAGTCACATGGTGCTAGATCTGCTGACTAAGATGGACAAGGAAACAGCACCATGCTTTTACAAGCTGCCTTTCCATTGGATGGTAGCCACAGCAGCACCCATGGTATTTTTGAATGCCCATCATGCTGGAAACACCTGCCCAGAAGCTGCTTTGAGGGGCAGGCAGCTTCACTCCCTTTAGCAAGGGCACTGCCTTGACTTTGTCTCCCCCACCCAAAACCTCACCACCAGCACTGGACCATTGTATGCTTCTTGTACAAATGTTTTTAAAGCACAGCACCCCGTTCTGCGGACTTGGTGCAAACCAGGCATCAGATGGCAAGTGTCTCAGGGGCTGGTCCACGCAGCCTTTGTCACCTCTCTCTTTTGCGTGTGCACGCATGGTCTGTGGCTGCAGCCAGCACACCTGCAAGCCACACTGAAGCATCACTTTAGTGCATTGTCCCAACACATCATTCATTTGGCTTTTTCTAGCCATTAAAAGAAGCAAAAACCAATCCACAAGCTGGATCTGACTGCTAGTGACCCCGGGCCCTGCCAGACCCCTTCTTAGTAAAAGCCTAGACTTGAGAAGAGATGGGTGTGGAGCAAGCAGAATCTGACCTGGTCCTATGGTCCTGCTGCAGCCAGTAAGGGTGTTTTCATGGGAGGACCAGAGTCTATGCTGTCGCCAGCACATCACAAACCTGCAGCACATCTTAAAGATGGATAGGAGTAAAATATGTGATACACATAGAAACTTCACGGAAATATGGGGGAGCACACAAGGGGGGCAATGGGGCAGAAATGATCAAAGTATGTTATGTATGTGTATGAATCTGCCAGGATGAAACCCATTCATCTGTATATCCAATAAAAATTAGAGAAAATATTCTAAAAAATTAAAAAGGAAATGTACACACATATAAGGAAAAAAAAGTCCCATATGGTCTTGCAGCAATCTCAGCTCCCAGCTCAAGAGCATTATGTTAGGAATCCTAATGAAAAGATTTCTCTTGGGGGCTAAAACTTCCAATCCAGCAGGGCACAGAGTCAAACAGACAGGAAGCAAAAGTTCTGCAGACAGTGAGAAACACCATTCCATTTCCAGAGCCATGTACTCAGGCGTTGGGAGAAAGAGCGCATGTATTGTTGGTTAAATCCAACTGAGCGTGCATCTTGTACAAATGATTGCAGCAGTTCTTTTCCCCTTCCATCAGCTAAACAAGATGCTGATCTATCAGGCCAGATTCTCCTATCGGGTTGAATACACATTATCACCAGCAACTTCTGTCAAACCAACAAGACCCAAATCCTCCCTCGCTTCCTAAGAGGGACCCTCCCACTGTCACAAGGAGCTAGATAGTCCTCAGAATCTAGATTTGTGGGAGGATGTGTTGCTGCCAGAGTTAGGGGTCAGCATCCCCCTCCCCTGAAGGAAGGGACATCACCAAGGACCGCTGCTGTCAGCTGCCCTCAGCCCGGGCCTCTCCCCAGGTGTGGTGGCACATGCCTATAATCCCAGCACTCTGGGAGGCTGAGGCAGGAGGATGGCAACTTTGAGCCCAGCCTGGGCAACTTAGAGACTTAGCCAGACCCTGTCTAGAAATTTAAAACACAGTAATCGTAATAATAATAAATACAGGCCAGAGATGGAGCTCAGGGTGAAGGCCCCGGTTCAATCTCCAAAAGCATAGAAAGCAACCCTTAAAATGCCACATTCTCAGCTCCAAGGCTTTGCATCAAGGCGGAAAGCTCCGCCTTTGGGATTCCACCATCTGCAGGCCACAGGGCAAGAGCTCCCGTTCACGGCCCCACACCTCGTGTTACATGTGGCGCAAATGTGTGCCTTTCAGATTACCACGATGGAGAGCAACCTGAAGACGATCGAGGAGGAGAACAAGGTCATCGAGCAGCAGAATGAGTCCCTCCTGCATGAGCTGGCCAACCTGAGCCAGTCCCTGATCCATAGCCTGGCCAACATCCAGCTGCCCCACATGGTAAGTGACTGAGCACACAGCACCGGGGCCTCGAGCCACCACAGTCCACATCATGACACACGTGTCTTTGTATCGTTGTCCCATGGTTCTTCCGGTGTTTGGATGTTTTCGGGTACCACCCCAAAACCATAACATTAACCGCTAGACACATCGGAGGGGCTGCTCCCATAACATAAAGTGTGCTCTGACTAGGCGACACGGCAGGATGCTATGATACTGTTTGATGCTTTTGTGAATATACTATGAAGAAAATAAAAGTTGTATATGAACTACTATTTAATATCTCGTAGGATCCAATCAATGAACAAAATTTTGATGCTTACGTGACTACTTTGACGGAAATGTATACAAATCAAGACCGTTATCAGAGTCCAGAAAATAAAGCCCTACTGGAAAATATAAAGCAGGCTGTGAGAGGAATTCAGGTCTGAACAGCTGCTCTAGAGATGAAAATCATGCTTAAAAAAGGATGCCTCTTGCTTTTTGCTGCTGTAATTTACCAGAAAGTGTTCTATATTTATTTCTGTTGAAACAGTGTTATGCTTACAAGACTTCATAATGATTTTATGTCTTGCTTTAAAAATAGTACCTGCAGAATAGTTTTTTGAATACATTCACATTTTGTACGTTTTCATATGAGCCGACATAGTGTGATATGCCATGTAATGTTTATAGCTGCTACTGTATGCTCATCTGGGGTATATATATTTCTGAAGAGGTAAGCTGATCAAAATAAATAGAGTGTAAATTCTTTCTAATGCTTTAGTGATTAAATGTTTTAGTATTTTGAACTGAAATGGACATACAAGAAAAAGATTTAAAAAGAAAAAAAAAACAGCTTTGAATGATCATGAGGTGGCTTCTGGGCCACTTGTAGACATTATCATTTGCCTCATGTTAGAGGACTTTATGAAACTTAAGAAATACATTTTGTGTGCATATTGTTTCATAGCAAGAATTGGTTGCAAAAAATGCTTTATTTTTGAACAATGCTTGGAAATATTATGTGATTTTTTTTTTGTTTGTTTGTTTGTTTTAGGAGGATGGTGTATGGTGGGGGCAATAATGAGGTTTTTTGCATTCCAAGGAAATGGCTTATGGATTAACTGTAAGAAATGAAATAAGTAATTTATTGTAAGACAACATCAAGCCATGGAAACTTGGCAGAAGATTCAAAGCAGCTTAAACAGCACTTTTAAATTAACTCCTAAACATTACATGGTGTGACTATGGAGACTTCCGTTAAGACAGAGCTTGTCAGAGGTGGACAACACGAAGATTTCCTTTTGCATTTTCAGTAGACCTTGGAACAACCTTCTCTTATCTCTGCTAGAGTCCCGTGCCCCTCTGAACTGTTACCGAAATGTAGTTCACCTAAAAGAAGTTGTGTTTCCAATTTGAGCGAAAAGATCACTTAAGAGCATTTCTTTCCCCTTTACACTTTAAAAAAAAAAAAAAAAAAAAGATCATTATTATTGTCATTATTTCACATTCGAGGAGAAAAAGGCTAGTGGCTTGTGAGTATTCTGGTTACTGGACTGGATTTTCTGCTGGACAGGTAGGAGAGCGGCTCAGTAAACGCATCCCCTCTCCTCCCCCGCCCCAGCTGACTTTGAATAAGCTTTGGACCAATTCAGAGCTCTCTGAAAACGACGGGCGTTTCTGTTCTACCCTCCGCTGGGTCCAGATGACCACACAGCGTTTGCATAGCCTTGTTGGGTTTTGCGACCTATTCTAAGAATGAATGCAATCAGATTTTAAAAGTAACTAAATATACTTCGGCACTTTTTTTGCTTTAAACTAGATCATCTTAGACTTGTTTATACCTTGAGGATTTGATTGTTTTATTCCAAATGACTGCACTATCTGTATGCATAAGACCACTTTTGATTGCTGCGTTTGCCCTCTGAGTAGCCCTTCGACAAATGTGTTGTGTTTCCTGATGTTGACTTGATTTCTTTGAGTAGCATCTCTCCCTTCCATGTCTTGATGTTATGCAGGAAGTACAAAAGTACTTTAAAATTTTGTTATGAAATAAAAAAAAAAGATGGGTTTTGTAAAAATAAAAAAAAAAAAATATTTTTAGCAGAACAGGACTTACAGGGTCATTGTTCACACAATGTGCCAGTCGACTATTTGCACTTACCTTGCCCTACATATCCGTACGGAGGTGTGCAATTCCTGTGTCAGTGGCCTGGTGGCCCTGACCCTGGGTGGATTATAGAGGAAGCCCTCACGGCTGACCCAGCACGGTTGCTAAGGGAGACTACAGGGATCTCACTACAAATATTCTGATACAATACTCAACCTCGGTATATATATATATGTATAAATATATGTATATCCCAGCGGCACTTTATACTGCTCACTGTACAAAAGCTTACAGTTTTCCACAAGGACTTTAATAACTAGCTGGGAAAAAAAAAAAAAGATTATGTAATTACTTTGGGGCTCTGCAGTACTTTCTCTGTACAGGCGCCCCCTTTCTGTTGCGCGATTAGTTGTAGCTGCCACGCTCAGAATTGCCTTTTTGAAAGCTGAAGCAAGGTGCTTACTGTCACCTATTGCCATACACACGGTCCCGGGTGCTCGCCCCGCCTTGGGAGAGCCCCTGTTCATAGCGGCATATGCATTTCCCCACCGCGTCTTGTCTGAAGCTTCCTGGCCAATGTAGTAATGCTTTTAGTAGAGTAATAGGTAGTATCAGTTTGGATTCTTATTGTTATCACCTATGTACAATGGAAAGGGATTCTAAGCACAAATTTGCTGCTCATGTAACGTTGGTACATAATATCAAATCAAAAGTTATCTGTGACTATTATATAGGGATCACAAAAGTGTCACATGTTAGAATGCTGACCTTTCATATGGAATTATTGTGACTCATCAGAGCTTATTTATTATAACTTATTGTTCATATTCATTTCTAAGTTAATTTAAGTAATCATTTATTAAGACAGAATTTTGTATAAACTATTTATTGTGCTCTCTGTGGAACTGAAGTTTGATTTATTTTTGTACTACACGGCATGGGTTTGTTGACACTTTAATTTTGCTATAAATGTGTGGAATCACAAGTTGCTGTGATACTTCATTTTTAAATTGTGAACTTTGTACAAACTTTGTCATGCTGGATGTGAACACATCTTACTCTAAATAAAAAGGTGTTGCCACGTTTGTAGCACGAAGGATCTCTAGCCGGGTCTGCGTTTTCAATGAAGCATGGGTCGCTGTCTGGGGCCCCCAGTCAACTCCAAAGTCTTGTCTCATCTTGTTTCTTCCTCTTCTTTTCCTTTGTTTTCCTTTCCTTTCCTTTCCTTTCCTTTCCTTTTCTTTTCTTTTCTTTTCTTTCCTTTCCTTTCCTTTCCTTTCCTTTCCTTTCCTTTCCTTTCCTTTCCTTTCCTTTTCTTTTCTTTTCTTTTCTTTTCTTTTCTTTTCTTTTCTTTTTGATGCTGGGGATGGAACCCAAGGCCTCACCACTGAGCTATACCACCACACATCACTCATTGCTTTTGTTTTAATATTTTTAGAGGCTAGGCTCTCAACTCCAAGGCCTGGTTTTTAAAATTGGTGAGTACTTGGACATCTTGCCCCCTGTGTCCTGCTTTCTGGGAAGGTCGTTTTGCCAAAGGTCTATTGTACCTGCTTCCTCCCAGGTACAAAACCCAGACAGATCTGTCCTCGAAGGTGTCTCTGTGGCGCTGCATGGAAACAGGTCCTCATCACTGAGCACACATCACATCCAGGGCTCCCAGCTGAACCAAGAGCGTCACTCACAGGTTCTCCCTTACCTGGATCGTCCCTGGCATCGCACGCTGCATCAGCACCCATCCCTGCCCCGTCACACTCACTCTCCGGCAGTTCCTCGGCTTTCCTGAGCCCCAGAACTTGAACAGTCTCCAAAGGCCCAGAGCTGTTTTGCAAAATGTCCCCAGATTACCACCTCCTGACTAATTTGGTTTAAATGGGCAATGGGTCCTCCTCCTGGTCCCACATCAGGGGCCCGTGATGTCACGTGGCCCTTTAGTTGCTTAGCTGTCTTTTAAAATAATGCAGTTACTTCCACATGATCAGTGGGGATCTGAACATCAAAGTCACCCTGAGTTAAATCAACCTTCAGGATAAGTGAACCACGAAGTACTACTTCCCCATCACTGCTGTTCAGACAGGCCCAGGTTTAAAACTCCAAAACATCCTCCTGCAAAGGACACATAAAATCCCCCACATATAAAATTTGAAGAAGAGACTTCCATAATTATTTTTCTTTTCTTGCTTTGTTTTGTTCTTTTTCAGCACCATGCTCCAGCCAACTGAGCTAACCGGCTGCCATGTTTTGTTCTTTTTGAGACAGTCTCACTACATGTTCAGGCCGGCCTTGAACACACAATGTAACCTGGACTGGGCTCGAACGCTTGGCAGTCTTCCTGCCTCAGCCTCCCCACCATAACCTTTCTTAAATTCTAAAACTTATTCTTCTGCTTCAAGATTCAAAGTCAACCGTGACCACCTCTGGCAAGCTAGTGTGTTTGATATCCACAAATCTCTGTACTGCTTCATAGAGCCCATGTCAGACTTCCCAATGCTAACGGGGGTGGGGAGGTAGGACAGCCTGAGGAGCCCCTCACCTTCGTCCACCCTGGGGAACAAATAAAGTCAGTGTGAGACGGTGGCTACTGGGGACTTATTTCTGCAACCTGATTATTAAAAGCCACCCACCCCCTCAAAGGCCTTGTGCCTCCATGGTAATATAAACATTTTTAAAGCAGCTTAACTGATATCAGATATCTTGAAAAAATTCCAGTTATTGATATAATAGTGCAATTGTTTATCCAAAAAGCATCAAAAGAGTTGTAAATGCACCACAGTAAGTAAAACCAGCCCAAAGATCCTATTAGAGAGGAGTATGTCATGAAAAAATGCACTGTGTAGCATCCAGTGGAGGTATTAAGATGAGGGTTGGGAAACAAAAAAAAAAAAGATAAGGGTAGAAAGGCTGCAGTCTGATGGTTGCGGTGGAGCGGGAGAACCTCGGGCACCGGGCAGTGGGTGTGAACACCGAGGGGAGCAGGGCTCCCACAGGGAAAGGCTCAGTCACACTTTGCTCATTGAAAAGGAAGTTGATCTTTAAAACGCAAAGACAGCAGGGCGGAGTTTGGTAGGTTCAGTGCGGGCCAAGCTCTGGGGCTGGGGCTGTCACAGGTGCCAGGACATC
This sequence comes from Chinchilla lanigera, assembly GCF_000276665.1. Lineage (NCBI taxonomy): Eukaryota > Metazoa > Chordata > Mammalia > Rodentia > Chinchillidae > Chinchilla > Chinchilla lanigera. The sequence goes on from NW_004955487.1 coordinate 4,857,385, forward strand.
CACAGGCAACTTCTCTGTCACCCTCCAGTCCCCTGCCAGGTGTTCACAGCCACAGGGACAGGATCCAGGGGTGAGGAGGGGAGTAATGTAGACACCACAGGAAATGGTGAGGCCGCCAGACGCCCGGCAGCAGTCCCCGGCCGGGCTGCCCACAGCCACTTGCGAGCGCCGCCTCCTCCAGACACCCCGGTTATCAGGAAGGGAGGCAACAATCCTTCCCCCACCAGACAGGAAGTGGTCTTTCCACGCAGTGTGGTCTCTCAGAGCCCCACAGACACCCTCCTTCCCGGCACAGCTTGTTTGAGGCCACCCCTGCTCAGGAGAGACAGGCAAGCACCTCCTGCTTTGTCCCTGTCGAGCGTGGGTTTTCTACATGGCACAATGACCAGGAACCCAGCATCTCAAAAAAAAAGGCCTTTTTTTGTTTTGGTGTTTTGAGACAGGGCTTCCCTGTGTAGCCCAGGTTAACGCTGAACTCATAGAGATCCTCCTGCCTCAGCCTTCTGAGTCCTGGGACAAAAAGCAATTCAAATATGTATCAAGGAAGACATTCTAATATGAGAATTTGCCTATCTCTTTCAATCACCAGGTCACACACACAAAAGTGTTAGTTGTGCATGGGTAGACCTTCTGTGAGGGGAGCGTCCCCTTGAGAACAGTGTCCCCTTGCCCTGCACCAGGAAGGGAGGACTTGCTAGACAGCTTGGGTCAGACCTCTTGCCAGTGCAGGTTTCTCTTGCTTTGTTTCAGTACCTGGGGTAGAATCCAGGGTCTTCACGCTGAGCTACATCCCTAACCCTTTTTTATTTTGATCTACCACACACACCACTAGGCTGTTCATTGTTCTTAGAGCTGTAAGGTCCTAAGTCATGGGATCAGACAGAATTTCAAGGGTTCAAAACCCAAGTCGTGGCCTGGGTGGAGATGGAGTCTTAGGACCCAGGTGGGTGGATTGGTGATGGCCTGTTCTGTGGTCCGTCCCCAGGACTCACACCAGGACACTGGGGACACAGACCTTCATGAATGGCCTTAACTTTGCCAAATTATCTCAGCCCTTCTATGGAGTCCGTTACCTTACAGTTTGTGAAAATAACATGATACCATGCACTTGCAGCGCAATTTCTATTCTCTAGGGTAGGGTTTTCAGATGATCCCAAAGGAGGAAGGGAAGGCCAGGCATGATGGCACACACCTATAATCCCAGTACTCAGGAAACTGAGGCAGGAGGATCAGTGCAAGTTTGAGGTCAGCCTGGGCTACAAAGCAAGTTCAAGGCCTGAACTGCATAGTGAGACCCTGTTTCAAAAAAACCAAAACAAAAAAAAAAATAAAAATAAAAAAGGTGGAAGGGAGCTGGGCATGATGGAGGCACACTTGTAATCCCAGTGTTCAGAAGGCTGAAGCAGGAGGATCTCAAATTCAGTCCCAGCCTGGGCCATTTAGTGACTTAGCAAAACCCTGTCTCAAGAATTTATTTTAAAGGGGAGGGGTTAGAAATGTAAGTCAGTGCGAAGGTACTGGGTTCAAGCCTCAGTATAAGGGGAGAAGGAGGAGGAAGAGGAGGAGAAAAAGAAAGAAAAGAAGGAAGAGGAGAAGAAAGAGGAAGAAGAGAGCCAAACATGGTGGTGCACACCCATAATAGCAGCACTCAGGAGGCGGAGGCAGGAGGATTGCTGTGAGTTCAAGGTCAGCCTGAACTACATAGCAAGACCCTGTCTCAAAAAAAAAAAAAAAAAAAAAGGAGGAAGAGAAGAAGAAGAACAAGAAGGAGGAGGAGTAGTGGAAGAAGACAGAG
>NW_004955487.1:4860459-4865459 GCF_000276665.1 Chinchilla lanigera
TATTTTGTGGATTTGTAAAATTTTTTTTTAAAATGCTATGGTTTTTTTTCCTAATATTACTTAACACAGGAAGAATGAAGGAATAGTTCAGTGGGATGGATGAGGTCCACTTCAAGATTCATATGAAGGGGGCTGGGGATTTAGCTCAGCGGCACAGTGCCTGCCTGGCAAGCACAAGGTCGTGAGTTCAATTCCTGGTACCGGAGAAAAGAAAACCAAACTGCCCCCCACAAAAAAAAAAAAAAAAAAAAAAGGAGAAGAGAGAGAAAGCAAATAGTGGGCTCATAGTGGCCCCAACAATAAGAGACAGGGGACTTTCACATCCAAATTTCCAACTCAGCTTTCCCCTCATGGAAATAGCTACTGAGACAGTTGTCCTACCTGAAACTCACCTGGCCTTGCGCCAGGTTTAAACTCTCCTATGGAAAAACTCACTTAGCTTCCCACCTGATGCAAATGAAGGATTGAAAAGAGCATCTTCTGATTGGTCATTCAAACAGCTTCAGATGAAGCCTTGAAGATAGCTCTGATTGGTCCCCCATACTCAGCCGTAACACATCATTTTGGGTGGCGTATTCTGCACACATCCTCTCTTTTCAGGAAACATCTCACTCAGTCTACTAGCCATGGGTGCCTGACACATCGTGAGTGCTGGATTAATAGTATCTTCCCCCTCCTATCTTGTTTCTCTCCTTTAAGTGGATCCTCTAAGCACTGGCTTCCTCATCTGCAAAAAGAGGGTAATAACAGTGGTTTCATAGGTTGGGGGGTTGAAGGATAAGACAGCAGCCAGGAGTCCAGTGGGCACAGCTCCCGTGAGGGCAGGAGCTAGACAGTAACGATGAGTGATTTCACTGTGTCTCCCGTGTGACGAGACTTCAGGGGAGACAGACTGCACCACAGCAACATTTTCTCATACATTCATCTTGCTTCTTTGCATGAAACTACAAACAACTAAAGAATGCCAACCAGTACAATTGGCACCTGAAAGAAAGAAATGTTTGCTGAGGGACCAACGATGGATGTGGGGTGGATAAAAGGACTCTCATCTCAAGGAAGTGGGAGTGTTTCACCTAAATCTCATCCTCAAACAATTCACCAGGACCTGGAGATGTGAGTCCATGTGGGCTTCCAGATGGCAGATGAGGGGGTGATGTGGGAGAGTATGGGGAGCCCATTTAGCTCAGTTTAAGAATCTCATCACTAAAACACAAGCTCTTTCAAGCCTTAATCATGGTACTGGTCCCACTCCCATCACCACTCCTTGTCCAGTGCTGTGCAAATGGCAGCTGTGCTCCTCAGGGGTCTCCTGAGAAACAGAACCAATGGAAGGGTAGGTGGATGAGTGGATAGGTGGGTGGATGGTGGATGGGTAGACGGATGGAAGAGTGGACAGCTGGATGAATGAAAGGATGGATGGATGGATGGATGCATGGATGGATGGATGGATGGATGGGAGGGCAGATGGATGGAAGGGCAGATGGATGGGTGCATGGGTGGATGGATGGATGGATAGTAAATGGATTTATTTTAGGAACTGCGTCATGTGATTGTAGGGCTGATACATCCGGCCTCCAGCAAAGGCCAGCAGGTTAGTAACTCAGGAAGGAGTTCTTGCTGAAGTCTTGAAGTATCATTTCTTCTTCTCTAGGAAAGCTGAGTTTTTACTCCTAAGGTCTCAACTGATTGAGTAAGGCCCACCAAAACTATTCAAGGTTATCTCCTTCACTTACAGTTCACTGCTATAGATATTAACCACACCTACAACACACCTTCACAGAAATACCTAGATTGGTGCAATTCATGAGTGCTACAGCCCAGCCACATGGATGCATAAAAACAACCACCACTGCTGGCCTAGGCAATGGCACTTGAACTGAAAAGAAAGCTAAGGATTTATGATGTCCTGAAAAGTCTTGGCCTCCTGTGTACTGGTGGCTAGGTGTCTCCCTCAGGTGAGTAAGATGAGGAGTGGGAGAGTAGATGACCCTCTGGCAGTGCCCTCTAAGGTGACAGGAGGACATTTAGCTGGTTAATGACAACCTATGGCCTAAGGCTCCCGATGAGACCCCCACACCCCGCACTGCCCTTAGCACTCTGGTGAGAAGGTGAAACCTCGTAAAGCATCATGGCTTTTACTTTGATCTTTCTAATAAATGACTCTAAAATCCAAGAAGACATAAAGTAGAAACACTGAAATCTTGTGTGGCTGTTTCAAAGGTTCCCTTGAAGGAGGAGAGAAAGAATAAAGATAGGTAGAAAGGAGACAAGGAAAATCGTGACTAAATCATTGTACTTTTGAAAAGACGGCAACCTCTCCAACACATTCAAAATTACCCCAGGAATTCCCTCGGTTCACTTAGGTTCCTTTCCTTCCAGACTCATCACACCCGAAATTCCTCAGGAATATTTAAGCCCATAAATTGGTTTAGTTTAGAAAGTTAAGAGCAGGAACCTGATCCTGACAGAATTCAAAGAATGCTTAAATTATCCATTAAAAAAAGAAGGCAGCCCAGTAAGGTGGTGCACACCTGTGATTCCAGTGGTCAGGAGGCTGAGGCAGGAGGAATCCTGCAAGTCCAAGGCCAGCTTGGGCTAAATAGTGAGCTCAAGGCCAGCCTGCATTACATAGGGAAACACTGTCTCAAACAAGCAAAACAAACAAACAAGAAATCTGGCTCTGTCCCTATAAAATGAAGTCTGTCCCCTTCTGGGGGCATGAGCTATCTTTTCCTGCAGTTTCTACCCCCTGAAGAGAAGTATAAATGTTCCCAGTTCCAGGAAATAATTCTGCCTCTTGTCTGTCTCTCTCTGTTCCCCGCCTCGGCCCCTACTCCATCTCTTTGAGTGCGTACTTTTAAATTTCTGCCTAATAAGCCCCTTTCCGCCTCTTATTGATGTGTCCTGAAAATTCTTTGGTGAGCGAACCTACAAACTTCCTCCGAAGTTTCGGAGTAGGAAGCCTTTAGGTTCTTTATCTCCACTGGGAGCGGAGTAGGAAGCTCCGGGCAAGGAGCGTTTAGGCTCTTTATCTCCATTGTGCAAGCCTCAGACTGCCTCTTTTCTCTTGGCCAGCCAGCCTCTGGGGCAAAAGCAGCTTGAGTATCCTGACTTAAGGAAGTCCAACCAAAGTGCATTTTCCTCCTACTTCCCCAACCCCTTTGCCCTCTGAAACATAGTTTATTTCTTCTCCTCTCCCTCTTCCCTCCTTCCCCCTCTTCTTCTTTTTCTTTCTTTCTCTCTCCCTCTCTGCAAACCTCTGCAACCTTAGGGGTTTTTGTTTTGTTTTGTTTTGTTTTTTTGTTGTAGCTTTCCTTTTTCCTTTTCAGCAGTTAGAGGCTCCCGGTTCTCCAGCCCTGCAGGGGGTGGGCACCTCATGGGGACACTTCTCTAATGCTATGATAGCTTTTAACCTCAAGACTATCCCCCTGTCTAAAATGAGGCGTGATTTACAATTGCAAGATGGCACCTCCAGACTTTTTAATGAATTCTTTACAGGTGTTTTGAGTCCCAAGATATAAAGACCTTTGGGTTGACTTTATGAGTAGAGCCCAGCTGTGTGTGTTTGTGTGTGTACGTGTGTGTGTGTGTGTGTGTGTGTGTGTGTGTTCTTTTTCCTGCCTTTCTGATCTACTGATGAAGGTTTGAGTAGCTGTGTGGGGAGCAGAAATAAGGACACTTGTCCTGGCTGTGATGGCCGTGGGACTGGCCAATGTCGCTTAATCCCAGGAATAATTTCTGCATGACTGACTACTCCAGGATTGCAGGAGTAGTCACAACAGAAAATAGGGTTCATAGCCTGACCTCAGGGAAGGGAGGGCTGCATAGGCTGCATAACCAGGAAAAGTGGGACTAGCTTTGGCCTGACACCCGGGGGGGGGGGGGTGTATGGTGGGGCTCCTTGCAGTCTGACATTGCGGACCTAAATAGGATCTCATCTTTTTCTCTTCTTTTTTTCTTTCTCCCTTTTTGCAGAAGCTCCACCAGCACTTGCTACTGCCCAAGAAAAAAATAGGCCAGAGCCCTATCTTTTCTTGAGAAGCTGAGGTTTGAAGGAGCAATTCCATAAACTGTGCTGCTGGTCTGTGCCTGGATTGGTCCCTGAGTTCAGAGATTGAGATAACAAAATCTTGCAGAATTGCTCTGAGTGTGAGCCAAACTTTACCCTCTTTAAGCAATGCTATTTAACCCAGCAATTGCTAAACTGAACCTGCAATAAGGCTGGTTATTTAGGTGTGTCGCTGTCACTTTCATCTGTTGGCATCACATGGGTACCTGGGTTGTCCTTCTAAATCCAGGTGCTGTCAGACAATTCACATCACCCCGATTGTGGACAGCAGCAGTTCCCTAGTTTGGAACTAGACCAACGCTGTCCCAAACTGAACTTGTTGGAAATAAATGTTATCAAGGCTTTTCGGAGTTGATTGTTATCCTGACAATCCTGCTACTGCAATCTTTTTTCTTCCTTGGTCTTCCACACTTGGTAGGCACCCTCAAATTTCATCAGGTGGACTTTATTTTTTTTTTTTGTCTTTTTGAGACAGGGTCTTGCTGTGCAGTTCAGGCTGGCCTTGAGCTCACTTTGTAGCCCAGGCTGCCCTCGAACTCACAACAATCCTCCTGCCTCAGCCTCCCGAGTGCTGGGATTACAGGCATGTGCCACCACGCCTGGCGCCAGGTGGACTTTTGAAAAAAGCTCGATATCCCTTTCTTCTGGTCTTCCACCAGTTAGAGAAAGGATATGTCAATTCCAGAATAGCTAGTTTTAATCCTGCTTACAGTTAATTTTGATCAAAACAGACAAAAACGTAAACAAAAACCATGACTAAGTAAAGCAAGTAACTCTGAAACTTTGAAAAAGCTGTTGAAAATATCCCAGAGGCCCCTGAACAATTTTTAAATGCTACTTAAGACACTAAGTAATCAAGGGCCTGCACAAAAGCTCAAAGATGTTATCACAGATCCAGCTTCTGTCTGTCCCTCCCCAGGGTGCTTGTGTC
>NW_004955487.1:4867426-4939931 GCF_000276665.1 Chinchilla lanigera
CCGCGCGCCCGTCGTTCGCGCCGTGGCCATGGCCGCGCGCCTCGCGGGCTCTGCGCGCCGCTGCCTACTGGCGCTCGTGCTGTGCTGCGCCTGGGGCACGCTGACCGCCGTTGCCTCGAAGCCGGGCTCAGGGTGCCCGAGCCGCTGCTTGTGCTTCCGCACCACTGTGCGCTGCATGCATCTGCTGCTGGAGGCCGTGCCCGCCGTGGCGCCTCAGACCTCCATTCTGTGAGTGCGCGGGCCCGAGGGGCGCGGGAGCCCCAGGTGGGGGAGGCTGGAACGCAGGGGGTGCAGGGAGACCAAGGGCCACAGAATCCTGGGGTAACTGGGATTCAAGGAGAAGCGTGGGGGGAGGGAGGCCGCGGGGACTAAGGGGCACCGGAGCCTGGGGGCGGCTGGGGTGCAGAGAGGTCTTGGGCGTGCGTATTTGGGGTGCTGTGGGTCAAGGGGCTCCAGGAACCTGGGGGAGGTCTAGGGCGCAGAGGGAGGCGGGGCTCATGCGGTGCTTGGAGACTCAAGGGCGCCAGAGGCTCGGGTCTGCTGGGACCTGGGACCCTGGCTGGCAGACGTGGGGGATCCGGGCCTTTGTCCGCCCTGGCCAGGACGCAGAGGGGCGGACCCGAGTGAGCGCGCGGACCCGAGATCCGCCTTTGTTGGGAGCTTGACGTCCCTGGCAGGACTGGGCAGTCGCTGGGGGCTTCGCGGAAAGCACCGCTGTCCTACACTCCCTCCTCTCACAGGCCCCTTTTTCCCCCAGCTCTGTGTTCCCCTCTCCCCGGGTCTCCCCCCGCCCCCGCCCCCGCCCCCTGCTCCAGCGAGGGCCCCGGGCTTTACTCAGCTCCGGTCTCCCCTCCCAGCCTGGCCTCCCGGCTTCCCTTTTTCCTCCCTGCGCCCTGGAACCTCCCTCACCAGCCTCATCTCCCGCCCCGCGGCGCCCCCAGCCGGGATCCCCGCATCTGCCAGGGCGCGGGGCCTCCTGTCCGTAGGGTTTCCAGGGGCCCAGCTTCGGGAACCGAGCTCTGCTCAGCCGGGAGGAGAGGCACAGCGGCGTCGGCCAGGAGCGCGTCACTCCCTCCAGCGCCGAACCGGCGGCGGGGTTCGCTGGCCCTTGAGCAGGATTCGCTCGGCACTTAGGCGTTCGTCGCTTCCACTGAGCAGATATAATGTATCGCACATGCTACCCGCCTGTCCCCAGGCCGCGGACTCCACGCCATGCTCCCCGCCACAGGGATCCATTCTTCTTCACGCAGCCGGTGCTCGGGGACCCCTGGCCAACAGACTTGAAAATAAAAAGTGCAAATTCAGTGGAGGCTGGCATGCGTTTAGGACTCTCGATCCGCGTCTTGCAGTTGCCTTTCTGCATGTCGCTTCTCCTGGCGGGACCGAGGACATTTGGCACCGTAGAAGGCACTGCAAAAGTTATAAAATTGGGAGTGAACTGTTCAGGAAATGGGAGATTTCTAAAACTAAGCGCCCCGCACCACAGCCCACCTCTAGCGATCACCCTGTGCAGGTCGGGTTGTGCAGGTTGGGAGCCCGGGGCTGGGTTTATGCCCAGCCTGCAATGGTGCCCTCAGAGAGCCAGGCAAAGTTTTCCTCCCAGAGGTGTTAGGTGTTGAGCCGAGGTTGGCCTCTCAGAAGGCGTCTCGCCAAAATGGACTGCACGAGGTCCCCCAAGTGTGGATAATCAATTCCTTAGTGAGTCGGTGGAAAACAGGCCATTTCTCACATCTGGTCAAAGCCTAACACGTTAGCCATGTTTTGGTTTCAGATCTTAATTGCTTTTGAAAAAGAACAGTACTGCAAAGTGAGCCCTGTAGAACAAAAAGGAGGGTGTGCCCCGCCCTCGGTCCTGTCCCCACCCCCACCCCTGCTGGCCCCAAAAATGTGACCTAGGGTGTATAATGGAGGTGAGAGGGACCGGCGACCTCCTACCCAGTCCACACTCCAGAACTCCCTGAAAAGTGAATTTCTTGACACATGCGCATGGCTTTGGAGTTTTCAGAAACGCTTTGAAATGACAGCACTTGGTGTCCCTGATTGAGGAGTAGGATTGAAACCCCAGGGAACTAAGAAGCTTCTGGGTGAAGTGATGGACCCCCCCACACACACACCACCGTGGGAATACAGGAAGGGTGACACCATGTTCAGCGCCCTGTGGCCAGGGCTGTGGGCACAAGGGCACAGCACGGGGTTGGGAGCCAGAACGTGGGCTGGAGTTCGATTAGTGAGCTGGGTCCCCCTCCCCAGTGTGAGTGTGTCGCTGTGCGGACAGAGGCTGTGTGTAGCTGTGGTGGTTGTAGGAAAAAAGAGGAACCCGTTACCTGGGAAAGAGGGTGACCTCTTCTGTGTCTCTGGGAGTCTAGGCTGGCGTGGATGGGGCTGCTCAATGGGATGTAGTCCTATGCAGAAGCATTCAGTGCTTACTTTCTGCTTTGCTGACGGCTCTTTTTCTCTTGCACATGTTGTTAGTTTTTAATTTTTTAAAAAAAAATTCTTTTGGTAAAAATTGATGAATGCTGAACTGGTTTGGTGGTGCACACTGTAAATCCAGCACTCAGAAGGCAGAGGCGGGAGGAGCCCTACAGGTGGGAGGCCAGGCTGGGCTACATAGTGATTTCGAGGCCACCCTGAACTACACAGGAGACCAGTCTCAAAAACAAACACACAAAAAAGTTGATGAAGCTAGAGGACAGGCACAAGAGGAACTAGCTAGCCCCAAAGCCCTTAGGGCTAGGACGCTGTCAGGGTTTCCCTTCACTTTTACAACCATCACCTCTGCCCCAGAATTGAATCAGGATTTCCCGGAAGGCCATCAAGCTCTGAGTGGTTTGGGCCACACCTAGTCCCAGATTGTCATGATTTGTGGTCTGAGGCTTCGGACTGTCGCCCGACAGTCCTGGTGAGAGACCAGGCTCCCTGTGATCCAGGCTTCCTGTGCTGTGAGCTCACCCTGCTGTCCTTCCCTCCTCGCAGCAGGAGTTGGTCACCCTGATAATGAGATCGAAAGAGATAGTGCCTTTGTTCCCGGCCCCTTTCCTCTTCCACCTCAGCCTTTTTGGGGAAAGCAACTTTTAAACAGCTCTGAGTCCTGCTGGTCTCAGGACCTCTTCCCTTAGGCCCCACCCCTTCCTCCTCCCGGAGCGGCCAGTGAGGTCCGGGGAATCCACCCTGCACAGCTCACAACCACCAGGCAGTGCCCGCCTCTGCAAAGCCCGGAGTTGTTCCAAACCAAGCCAATGTGGCAGAAACCCGGGCACGTGTGGGGTGGCGAGACAGGAAGGTGGCGCTGCAGGGACCGGGCACCAGTCCCAGTGAGGCCACCTGTCTGCTGGACAGCTGTTCTGGATTCTCCAGCTCTCTGTGTGTAGGGCCTGTGGAGTATTCAAAACCAAAAAGATCCAATGCCGGGTGTGGTGGCACATGCATGTCTATGATCCCAGCACTCTGGGAGGCTGAGATGGGAGGATCATAAGTTCGAGTTCGACCTGGGGAACTTGGTGACTTAGAAAGACCCTGTCTCAAAATAAAAAGTAAAAAGGGCTGGGGATGGAGCTCAGTGTGAAGGCCTTGGGTTCAGTCCCCAGTTTGAGTCCTTGCTTTGTGTGAAATAAATCACTGCTTTTCTTTCTCTTCTCCTGGTACTGGTGATCCAGTCCAGGGCCTTTACACTGAGCTACATACATGACCAGCCCCTTTTTAGACTTTTTGTTTTTGTTTTCAGTTTTGAGACAGAATCTCACTAAGTAGCTTAGATGGGGTTTGAATTTGGGATCCTCCTGCCTCAGCCTCCCAGAGTGCTGGGTTTTGCTTTACTTTTAAATTAACTGCTGTGATGAAATTAAAGATTTTGTTATCACAGCTCCAATAATTTAAACAGTGTCACAGGAATATTTGTAAATGACTTGGATGTTGATTGTTTATCTTAGTGTGATGGTGGATGGACCCAGTATTTTCTCCCCCACCTCATGGCTCTGGGACTTCTCTGAGGAATGGGGGCTTCCCCAAGGCACTGCCTTGCCTTGGGGCCCTACACCCCCACTTCTGGCCGAGTCTGGAAACACCCACCTGAGGACCCACGGCGGCTAAACTCTCTCCTGCTTTTTAGAACTCTCCCTCCTGTGTTTTCCTACATCAAGGAAATAGCACCAAAGAGAATCTGTCAGTCTTAGTGGTTCTGAAGCCTGGCTGATGTAGGTCTGGATGGATCCAGTGTTATGTGGTTCTCTCCTCCCAACCCCCCACCTGGCTTTCCTCAGTGTTATTGGACGCAGTTTCCTCACTTGGTGACAAGCGGCATCTGCAGTCATTCCTCCCCATGCAGCGGGAAGAGGAGGCACCAGCGCTGGGTAGTTTGGGCAACTCTTTTTGAGACAGTGTCTTCCTAAGTCTAGGCTGGCCAACTTGCTATGCAGGCCAGGCTGGCCTAAAACTCTGGATCTTCCTGCCTCAGCCTCCTGAGGCAATCTTATCATCACCCCTAGCTGGCCCCTTGTCTGGGGGCCAGCCAGCCCTTGTTCAGCAGTGGGTCCAGAGGCCGTGCCCGTGCCTGTGCCGGTGCTGTGGCTGAAGTCTGCCCCGCCCTAGTTTATTGCCAGAGTTGTCGAGGGCTCCTCGCCAAGGACCTGGGACATTTATCAGATTTATCAGAAGATAAGGAGGTCAGGCAAGCAGGGCGAGGAGAGCTGGCCCTTCACGGATTCCAGTTGCACCATTAAAAATGCAAACAAAACAGAAACAAAATCCAGGGTGACCTCAGTAATTATAAAACAAGTAAAAGCTGAAAGTGCCCCATGCATTGTGCTGATTCCCATAGGCTGCTCAGAAGTTTCTCCATCTCCGAGTGGAAACATCAGGCTTTTTCTTTTGCACTTGACAATAACAAGAAACTAAAGTAGACTTGAGTGTGTAACTGTGGCACTCTCGGGTCAGGACTCAGGGCTGGAGACCTGGACATATTTTAGGGTTCAGGAACTCTTTGCCCCTCCTACTTACTGCATGGAACAGGTCTTCTGTTCAGATAGGAGGTCTCTTGTAGTCCACAATGTCTGGGTCACTGGATTATTTTAGCAGTTACTCATGTACTTTTAGGGTACAGGAAAAAATGTGATTTATTTAAAAGTAGGTTCTTTGGTGAATTCAATTCAGGAGCAGTTAGATTTTACTGCAGTGTGTAAATAGTTACAGCATTTTGTGTGGGTGGGCCGGGTGACTCCAGAGTCAGGGACGGACCAGTGCGGATCGCTCAGCTCTGGGTGCTGCAGGCCACTGGTATAGAATCAGCAGGATGTGGCAGGGCATGGAGATGCATTTTGATCCTTCACATAACATCACTGATGGCTGAAAAATCTATCCAGATTTATCATTACAAGGCTTTATGTGTCCTCTGCCTGGGTGTTTTGTTTGCTTTTTGTTTCTATTTTGTGTTTTTGAGACAGGCTGTCACTATGTACTTCAGGCTGCTCTGGTGATCCTCCTGCCCCAGCCTCCCAAGTGCTGGGATCACAGACATGCGCCACCACACCCACTGCGTGTTTATTTTGAATGTAGGAGCCCTTTTCCCCCACCCCCAGGCATCTGGTCTGTCTTCAGGTGCCGCCAACCCATAGACAGAGCAGGTGGGGGGAGTCTCGGCAAAGGGATGGTTTGTGTGCCCCAGGTTGAGACTAGGGAGAGAGAGCTAGGGAAGACCCGGTGCCTGGTCAGATCACAGTTCTCTTGTCCTGCCGCAGGTACAGGGTCAGGGATCCGTGTGTTGGAGATTCACCCTTCTCCTGATTGTTCAGCACTCCTAAGTGCAGAAAATTCAGACATGCTGGCCTCTGGGTCTTCACCCCAGAGACACGAGAGGAGGATGCACAGGCCCTGTCCCATGTCCGCAGGGTTGATTAGGCACCTGTCTGATACTGATTGGTTCCACATCTCACCACAGCCCTGCTAATCAGCTCCTGAAAGGGCCAGTGTCCCACTTTGTTCCTGTCTGGGAGCCTGGGGCTGGGTGTTTCTTAAGGTTGCAGATGTCCAGCTCTCTAGAGATAAACACTACCTTTGTGTACAGAGCGCTGTGGAGCAGGAACCCTCCCTGGGATCCACTCCAGATTAGTGGAGCCCCTTCTAGGTGTGTCTGGTGGTCCGGTGGTTAGTCATAGAGGGTGACATTGGCCTTTTTTTTTGAGACAGGGTCTTGCTTTGTAGTTTCGGCTAGCCTTGCACTCACTTTGTAGCCCAGGCTAACCTCAGACTCACAGCAATCCTCCTGCCTCAGCCTCCTGAGTACTGGGATGACAGGCATGTGCCTACATTGGTGAGACAACGGTCATCTGCCGTTTGTTCCACAGTCAGGCTGAAGTATAAGCTTAGCCAAGGACTAGATTATTACAGGGAATTTCACTTCATGGGGGAAGAAGAGCCTTATTGAAACACAGAGCTGCACCTCGCGGGAGGGCACCTACTAGGAGGATACCGAAAGTTTTGTCCCTTGTCCTACCGTCAACATGGTGAGCAAACAGCCCTCATCCCTGCCTCTCTGCTCATGAAGGATTTTATTCTTTTTCTTTTGTTTTATTCTGGGGCTTGAATGCAAGGCCTTCACACTGAGCTATATTCCCATCCCTTTCTAAGTTGTACTTTGGGACAAGGTTTCAGTAAGTTCCCCAGGCTGGGATAGAAATTTCAATCCTCCCACTTCAGCCTCCCAGAGTGCTGGGATCACAGGCGTGCACTGCCATACCTGGCATCATGGTGCTTTCTTACTGTGTGCTTACTCTCTGAACATTCTAGGAATGTCAACTCTCTCCTCTCTACCAGCAGAAATTGGTTCCTTTTCTCTTTTTTCCCCTTTTTCAGCCTATCTGAAGGTTTATCAGTTTTACTGCTCTGGAAAATTGACTTTTGGATGTATTAATTCTTTGCATTTGTCGCTGTTTTCATTGAGTTTCTTTGAGTGAGTCTTGCCCTTGTTATTCCATCTTGTTGGAAAGCACATGTCCCCACATACTCTTTTAGAAATGTTGTTGAACCTTCTTTAAATTCTTCTGCAACAAGGTGTGGTAAGAAATAACAATGAAAATAAAATACAGGCTGAGTTCACATTCTCAAGTTCAGATTTTTTTTTTAAATACTGAAAAGGACTCCGCTCTGGCGATGTCTTTTCTGCGTCTCTGGAATACTGTGTGTCAGGTGGTGTAAGCACAGTGCTGTCCTGAGCCACTCACGGGCTCAGCAGTGAGCGCCACCCTCAAGGATGCGCTTAGCTGCACAGCTCTTCCTGGGGGTCCTGCTTGGAGCCAGGGGTTGCAGGGTGAGCTGTGTGGGTTGGGTCACAACTGTTCACATTTGTCTAAGGCTGTCTGCTAACCCAACAGAAGAGGGGAGTGGCTGCCACCAACTGAACCATTCACAGTCTGGTTTTCTCTTTAAGATCTTTTTGCTGGTCAAGCTTGATTGTGTCAGCTGGACTGGCTTGGGATCCTTCCAGAAGATTAGTAAAGCCCACTTTTGTAAGTATCTAGGTGGTCATGGGGTGACCTTGGAGTCTCTGTCTGGCCCCTGCCTCCTTCCTCTCTGGCAGTGTTCCCCAGCTCTGCTCCCCAACCACCGTGAACCAAGCAGCTGTGTTCCCCCACAACCTTCTGCCATGATGCTCCTGCTAACCGTGGACTGAATCCCCTGAAATCGTGAGCCAAGTTAAACTTTTCTTCCATCTGTCATGTCAAGTATTGTGTCCTAGTGATGGGAAAACTAACAGATACAATCCTCTTTGCTCTAACAGTGACTCCAGGTCCCCAGCTCTGTCTGCCCTGAAATGCTACCTCCAGGCTGTGCTGGAGGGAGATGGGGCAGTGACCACATGGAAGACTCACCATGCCAAACTGCTAGAGGAGACGCTTCACTGCTCCTGCACTGTATTGGGGAGCACTGGTCTCATGTCCCAGCATAGCTCTAGGGGCCCTGGGAGGTGGATTCAGCAGGTGCCTACACAGGAATGGAGATTTGAGTGTCTCCCTGCTTCTACTGCAGCGGCGCTGGACTTCATTGGTGCCTAATTATTGCACTATCTTTAGACTTGTCTGACTGGTCATTTTCTCTTGTCTTCAACAGGATGCCGCTGTTTGTGTGTGTGGAGCAGCTTTTCTTAGAGAGGTCAACCAGGTGTCTATGATATCTATGTTCCTAATTTTGATGTGCTATGAGTTAGGGTGACTTCACCCCCTTCCAACCCCCAACCCAGCTCCTAATGTATGAGTTGGCAATACTACCACAGATAGCCTTAATTAAAAACCCTCTCATTTCTAAGGAGAAAAATCCCATTGTCTGCATTTGGGCACTAAAGGCAACTTGTTTGTGTTTGATTGTTACCTGTGCCATGATCCAAGGTATGGGTAGGGTGGTCTCAGTGACCACAACCCCTCACTTACAGGTAGATTTCTTGCCAGTCAGACACTTGGCTGAAGACTTCTCCAAGGGGCAAGCAGATAAGGCTTTGACATTGTCTGCCCTGGAGAATTCCAACAGGGAAAGCCAGAAGGAATCTTTAATCCTCAGGTTGAACCATTAGCTTCAGGGGCCAGGAGATCAGCTGTGTTTCTGAAGAGTTTTTGCTGAGAATGGTAACAGTGCATCTCCTGCAGCCTTGTGCCAGGGCTGTGACTTATGCCCTGGATCGTGGGCGTGTTCCTGCTCTCTGACTCTGGCCCTGTGCTCTGAGCTCTTCCTGTTTACCTCCTACACATCCAAAGTTGTATATAAATTTATAAGATCTTTGGAAATGTGCCTCACTGCCTTCTGTCCCAGGACCACTCAAGTGTTCGTCATTGTTTACCTGGCGTAGGAGTGGAGTCATATCCGATACACGAACGTCACATTAGCCGTTCCTGCTGGAAGCCAGGGGCTACCCCTTTTGCTCTACAAGCTGCAAGCTCAAGAGTTATGAAATCAGTTCTTTTACCCACTAGTTGTACCCTGTGTTTATTTTTCCTTTGCCACATTTAAAAATTTTTGTTGCAGTTTGTACATTTGTACATGTTCATGGAAGAAGCATTTGAAAATATAAACAAAACAACAACCTCACGTTCCCATCATTAGAGAAAAGCACTGGTTTGTTGGTACACATTTATACAAGCACCTGTATGTGTGCACATGGACATGTTGACATTTGTATATTTATCTATCATGTGTCTATCTTCAAATATTGGATCTTGATAAGCTTTCCTGCTCTATAATACACTTTTTGTTTTAAAATCTGGCAACAAGGTGGATATGGTAGTACATACCTGTAATCCCAGGACTCTGGGAGGTTGAGGCGGAAAGATCATAAGTTCAAATCCAGTCTGGGTAACCTAGCAACTAAGCAAGACCCTGTCTCAAAATATAAACAAACAAAGAAATAAATAGGGCTATGGATGAAGCTCAGTGCAAAAGCCCTGAGATCAATCCCCAGTACCACAAAAATAAAGTAAATCTGCAACACAGTTTGATAGTGTGTTTATTCAATAATACACCCACTTCCTCTGTAATACACAGCCCATTATCTCTCCTGGGGTAGAGCAGGCTGTAAGTTCATAGGGTAAGATCCTTTCCATAAACTGTGCTGACTTTAATTGGAGTGGACTTGTGGTGTAAATGAAGTTACCACGAAGTACAGTTTTCCATGCTGGATTGGCTTTTTTTATTGACAGACCAAACCAGATGTTTAAGAAACCTCTCATTTTGCCTTTTGAGGCCGGGACATGGAAGTGCCCCATAATTGTGGGCGCTCTTCCCTTCTTCTCAAAGCCCCTTCCTTATTTTTAGAAGCAAGTCTCCTTTTTTAGCATGCCGCATCAGTATAGATCTAATCTTAGTTACTCACCAAGAATGAGGAACAGTAAACGTGGAATCTCAGACCTGCTTTAGATGTCAGGCTGACCGTGGTAAAAATGGAACATTTTGCCTTAGCAATAATTGGAGCTCTAAGGTTAGTGCTTATACTGCCCGAAGGGGAAAAAGCAAGATTCCCCTCTCAGGCAGTTCTCAGACAGGAAGATTTCTTTCAGATGAATTGTGAGTACCTGGTGTTTCTCCAGTGGAAGGCAAGGTCGAAGGGCATCTGCTGATCTTGTCATTGAAGTCAGTCTTTAGCCCAGTAGCAGCCAGTGGTCCCATAGGAAGTAAGATTAAACTGTTGCTTCCTGGGGTGAAGCAAATATTTCTAAAAGTCCAAAACTAGTAGAGTACCATTCTTAACTTTTAAAATAGCAGTGAAAGCAGATAGTTAGTCACCATGTTACTTTTTCAGATATCGGATGTTTGTATTGGCGTGGAAACAGGGAAACATTAACCTTGAACATTTAGGCTTTTGTGTGTTTTTCATTGTGTAATTTTCTAATATCAGTGCCATTTTATCCCTCCAGCCATCCACCTACCCATGCATTCATCCATCCACACATGTACCCACCCAACCATCCATTTACCCATGAATACATCTATCCACCCACCCACCACTGACCCATCCATCTATCCAACCATCCACATATGCATCTGTCCATCTGTCCATTCACCTGCTCACCCATCTATCCATTCATTCAGCCATCCATCCACACATACATCTATTCATGTACCCACCACTGATCTACCCACCCACCCATCCATCCATCCACACATGTATCTGCCCATCTATCCACACATACATCTAGTCATGTACCCACCACTGATCTACCCACCCACCCATCCATCCATCCACACATGTATCTGCCCATCTATCCACACATACATCTAGTCATGTACCCACCACTGATCTATCCACCCACTCACCCGTCCACACATACATCTGCCCACCCATCATCCCTGGTTACTGGAGTCTTTGTTAAATGTCAGGCACTGGTATGCACCCACCCTGCTTATGGGGTGCTCACTGTCCAGGGGGAGTCAGGCTAGGAGGCCCACCCAGCAGTGTTGGAAGTGCCATTGTAATACTGGGCCCCTTCCTGCCCTGCTCATGGTTTAAGAACAGGGTTGATATCAGAAGAGATGGTTATAGGGAAGGAGAGAGCTATAGGAAGAGCCCCTCACCCCCGGCCAGGAGACTCAAGCCTCTCCTCTCCCAAGCTCAGACAGCAGGAGTTTAAACATCCAACTTTGGCATTTTTTCTAGTCTTAGAGAAGCCCTCTGCTGTGAAGTTTCCAGAGGTCTGTGTCCAAGCAGCCTTTGGAACAGGTTCCTGGGAGAACGAGGCTTAGCAGGAAATGACTGAGAGGCTGTTCTTCCTCCTTTCGGGCTCACACCTGGCCAGTGTCTGGACAGTGGGCAAACTAGCCCTTTACACCTCTTTGCTGCACTGAGCTTCATACCTGCGCGCTAGGGTGAGCTGTGTAGCCACTAGAGCCCCGAACCTTAGAGTACAGAGGGCAAGGCAGTTAAACTGGTACCATGGCATAAACTGAAGGAAAACGAGGCAGGTACCTTGAGACTTGCAGAGGAACTGGGTGTGGCAGTGCACACTTTCCTAGGAGGCTGAAGCAGGAGGATTGCAAGTTTAGGCCCAATCTGGGCAATTTAACAAGACATTGACTCAAAAGTAAATGACTGGAGTATACAGCTCAGTGGTAGAGCACTTGCCTAGCAGTAGGCCTAAGGCCCTAGGTTCAGGGTTTCAATCCCGTCCTGCCCAAACAAAAACTTTCAGAGGGACCACCTTGGCTGATAATTACTCCTGTGCCCCTACCGAAGTTGTTTTGCATGGGCACTGTCAGAACCTTCCCAAGGAAGACTTCTACTGTGCTTTGATGTCCCCTGCGGTGGGTCACTCGTTCCCTCCTCTTTCACCATAGTATTTCCTCCTCAGTGGAGCCCGTTTCGTACTTTACACGGTACCTTCTCTCCAGCCCTGGCATGGGCTGCTCTTCCCTTCCTGAATGCTCCAGTTCTGTGTGTATAAGAGCAACACTAGTTAGAAGCTGAGGGCCTCTTCATTATCCAGTTCATGACCCATTTCCTCAGTAGGAGCAATTAAAACACAGCCAGACTGGGGCTTTTAGAAAAACAGAGGCAGAAGTCCGAGCATTTAGGGGAGGTGGTGGCTTCCTGGGCTATGGTTATACAGAGCCCGCCTCCCTCTGCCCAGTTGGCTCAGCAGTAGGTGAGGCCTTGTGGATGACATTTATTTGGCTGAACTCACTTGGCTTCTGCAGGAGCAACCTTAGTTAACCTGCTCAGTTGTTCAAATGGTGATGTTGGCCGTAAGGAGCGGGCTACAGTTCCTGTCCTCAGCCCTTCTGCCTGCTGTTCTGTGATGTTGAATTTTATGTCAGGCCATGGCCCTGAAAATGCGCACAGGCATCACTCTAGATGCTTCTGCATAGGCATTCACAGATGAGATTAATGTTTATGTCTGTAGAGTTTGAGTCTGGGAAGGTATAGCACCTGCTATGGCCACAGAAAGCTTGAATTTGGAACACTTTAGACCAATCAGCAGACTCAAATATGCACCAATCACCAGGTTCAAATATGGCCAATCAGCAGGCTCAAATAAGGACCAATCAGCAGGCTTGAATTTGGACCAATCACAGGGATGCTGCTGCTCTATATAAGCAGCAGACCTGGCCTCACAAGTCTGTTGGTTTACTGGGGCTTTTCTGCACTCTGACCTCCTGTATTTGTTTTGTCCTGTGAGTCAGCTCTGAAGTGGTGACGATCAACCGACAGTGACTTGAGGTGTCACTGGATGATGTCAGCTGGTGATATGTGAGGCCTTTGCAGAGACTAATGGAAACTGCTGGCAGGAGCTCCAGGTGGCTACCAAGGGGCAGTGTGTTGCTGAACTGCTGATGGTAGCTTTGGGCCCAGAGCTGTCATGCTGAGGTCTGAAGGTTGTGGGCATATGGATCTGCAGAGCTGTCATATGAAGGAAGAGCTGAGAGCTATGGACACCCTGAACTTATTAAGACAAGGCTGAAGGGCGGGGGTTGAGGGGGACCAGAGCTGTAATACTGAAGATCGAAGCTGTGGGCTCTCGGGGAACAGCTAGCAGAGATGAGTGAGTGCTATGCCAGCTCGCCATGTCTGTCACTGGAGTGAGAGATCCCCTCCTTTGACCGGCAGCATAGGTGGCGTTCACATGACTCTGTGGTCTTGGTCACAGCTGACTGGGGCAGGTGGGCCCACTTGCTCATGGTAGGACTTAGTCTGAATGGTTGGGCAGCAGGGCAGGTCCCTTTTTCTGAATCTGGATCTTGCCAGGTTGCTTGGACTGAGCTCAGAATTTGTGATCCTCCTGCTTTAGCCTCTCAGGGTACTGGGCTTACAGGTATGTGCTGCTGTGTCTGGTTCCTTGGCGTGTCTCTTAGACTCAAGGAGCTGTGTGTGAGGGAAGGTGGGCAGCACAGGTGGGGGACCACAGGTAGGGACATTGAGGCACCTGCCTGGTCTCCTCCTGCCCTCTACCTATGTTCCAGCCTGGGCAGCTGCCCTCCTGGTCTGGTGTCCTCCCTGGCCCAGCACCTGGGGTCACCATGGCTCCCTAGAGTGACTGCCAGGGAGGAGGCAGAATCCTTGAGAGGTGAACAGAGCAGAGAGGTTTGTGTCTGGGCTACAGTCATGAATGTGGTTGCAGTCGATCACATGGCAGGTTGGCATAGATTAGTAGAGTGGGTTAAGGTGGTAGGTCAGTGCAGGTTTGTATGTTGGATTACGCCGTAGGCCCTCCTGGAAGACTGGTGCTGTAGGTGAGTAATCCATTGTAGTGGTTAGAGTGGATTAGCACTTAGGTCGGTGCTGTAGGTAAATTAGAATAGCAGGTTAGTGGGGATAGTACGGTGCAGTAGATTAGCAAGATAGGTTGAACCCTCTGGGGGTGGTGTATGGCCCAGGAGAAACTTGCAGAGGCTGGAGCTAGCAGGAGTCTCCTCCTAGGTGTGCAGAGTCCTGTGTGTCCCCTGCCTGTGTGACAGTTGGGCAGAACTACTGGAACTGGTGGATTCAGGCACCCCAGGCTGAATATGTTGGCATTCACGGGCGGGCAGACGAGAACAAGAGGCCAGGCAGCACCAGGCATCTGTGGAATCCACTGTCCTGTCTGGGTGTCAGCAGTTGTCAGGGAGAAAGATGCACACACCCGCCCGTCCTTCGCAGGACCGTGCTGGCTGGTGTCCAAGGGGAGCCTCACCTGCCCTGTGGTATCATCCCGCAGAGACCCAGCTTGCTGCGCTTAGACATTAACTCTTAGGGTGTGCTGTTGTCTTTGCTAATCAAATCTATCTTTCCCTGGAGATGATACTGCATCTTAGCCGAGTTCATGCTGGGGACCCTCAGGTCACACTTGGCCAAGAAGCTTCCAAAGGAAAGGTCTTAGGGTGGCTGAGGATGAAACTGGGCGTCCCTACCTGGTTCTGTCTCATTTGGGCTCATGATTTCAGGCAGATGGCTCAGACTTCTCCGGACCTGCCCACTTGATGTGGAAAAGTGAGACTTTGATAGGTTGCAGCCGGTGTGTGTCTCCCAGAGAGGGCAAGGGCGTGGCCCCCCAGAGCCAGCCTGTTTCCCACACCCAGCCTCTCCTTGGTCCTCAGCCCTAATGTTTGTGCATTTTAAAAATGGTAAATCTCATCCTTCAGTCTTTACGACATCCTGTCACCTGGATGGTGCCACCTAGGTTTGCTCACAGGCTCGCTGAGGCTCCACAAAGTCAGGACGCTGGGCCAGGTGTCCACTGTGGGGTGGCGGAGGTGGGGACTGGACCCAGGCCTGTCACTTCTGTTGGCAGCACCTCACCTGCCCACCACAGGTCAGAAAGATGGCCTGACCTACTTACGGCAGGTGAATAAGGGCTGCACCTTTGTCTGGAGAGAAACCTGCGCGTGTACGGTACAAGGCAGATAGAATGCTACCGTGAATGTTTACATTTTTAACATTTTATCAGAATAAAAGACACACTGCCATGAATCCCCCTCAGAACCCTCTCCGCCTTGCTTTGAATACGCTCATCTCATTGTTCTGAAATCCTCTAACCCAATCAACACTCTCTCTAGGGACCTCTTCTAAAGCAAAGCATTGCAAAGGCCTTGCCTCCTAAGGCCATGGTGCTGGGAGCCAGACCTGGGCGCCCACGTGCACAGTGGGGAAGAAGAACTTAACACTATGGCCCCACTGCAGTGGAAAACGAGGTCTAGACTGTGGCCCCCTGCAAAAGGCAAATTAAGGACGAGCAGGCAGCAGGCTGCCTGCGTAATTAAGAGTGGGCGGGAAACATGCCCAAATGCTTGTTTATATTTCCCCAAAGAGACAACCAGCTGCAGAGGAGAGAGGAGCCCGGCCCACAGTCTGGAGCAAGTCTCACTTTGGAGCCTTTTGTGCCCCTGAAGCAGTGTGTGGGTGTCGCTGCCTCCTGGGTGGGACTGTGGGAGGGAGAGGTGTGTGGCTTCCCCAGGGGGCACCCCTCCTTCTGGGCCTTATCCAGTGTTCCCGCTAGATCCAGCCCTGGGTCTTCTTTGACACACCATGTTGTCCCCTTGGCACACCTGTGCATGGGGGATGGGGACACAGCCTCCCTGGCCATAACAGGACATGTTCCTTTCCTGTCCTTGAGCCAGACTGCTGGAGGGCCTGTTTCACTACAGCACTGTTACCAGGTGGGGGGGTTCCAGGGAGCTTCTTTCCACTTCCTTGGTGTTTTGAATAGAGTGGGACAAGGCACACAGAAAAGGCAGTAAGCATGTGCATTTATTGAAGGTGGGAAAGAGTGAGAGCCAGACAGTGAAAAGGCTCACAGTGGCCCTGAGGATAAGGGAAAGGGGTGTTTTGGCACCCAAAATTCTCTGGTTGGCTTCCTGTCATGCAAGTAAGACACTGGAACACTGGGCAAAACTCTCTTTGCTTTACACCAGATGTAAATGAAGGATCAGGAATAGCATCTTTTGATTGGTTGTGCTCACATGCAAATGAAGGATTGAAAAATAACATCTTCTGATTGGTCCTTCAAACAGTCAGATTCAAATGAAGGACTAAGAAGACTTTAGCCTTCTGATTGGTTCTGTGTCCAGTGCCCAGGCGCTGTGAAGTCACTTCGGGTGTCCCGCAAACGCACACCTTCTTTTCTTGTTTGTTTTTTTGTTTTTCTTCCGGTACCAGGAAACGCCTTCTTTTCTTCAGGCAGCATCTCAGACCTGTTGTCGTGGGTTTCTGTGACTTTTGGCACCTTCTGCCCAGCTGGTTGTCCGCATTGCCCCAACCCTAATCTCCTGCTCAGCCCCACAATTCTGCAGCCATGCTGCCCTATGCAGGCATGAGCAGGACGTCTGCAAAGGTCAGACCCGAGCCACGGGTGTGAGGATAGGAGCCAGAGCCACAGGGATTAGTGACAGTGACAGAGAGCATCACTGGAGTACCATCCCAGTTCTGGCCATGCTGGCCATGCCTGTGAATCAAGGGTGACACTGTGGGGCTGATCTTCTACTCAAAAATCACCCCTATTCGCTGATCTGGGTGAAGTGGTACATTCAGAGAAGGGCCTCAGTGCATCTGTCCCTGGATGAGATCCAAGGAGGTCCTTGCAAGAGGAGATGGGGACCTCTACAAGGCCCACTGCTAGGTCCTTGACCTTGGCCAGGGTGTATGAAAGAGAGGCATAAGCGGGTTTATTCGGCAGGATTGGGGGAATAAGAAAAGACACCAGCTTGAGCAACTGGGGGTTCTCTCTGACATGGTTCAGGCAAGGCCCCTCACAAAAGCACGAGACCAGCCTTTATAGATTCTTTGAGAGGGGCCAGGCCTCTCCCTATCACTGTGATCACAGCTTTAATTCTGGTTCAGTAGCTGCAAGAAACAATACGGTTTCATCCCATGAGACGAAGTTCTTGCTGGGGTTCAGTCATGAGTCACTGTCCCCACTTGGGGAAGAGGATCTTACCGTGGGGGGGGTCTGGTGCCAGGCTCCGATTTTCCTAGAACCTAGGGTGATTATAGTTTAGGACAATGGCTGGAAGTCTCTAGGCATCGCTCCAGGGGGTTCCGGAAGAGGACGATGTAAAAGCTGGCAGTTGGGTGTCCTTGCAAGCCCTGAACATTAGTCACGCTCAAACTGGTGGTGTTGGGATTAGAGGGGGCTGCAGTAGATTACGTAAACTTCCAGCTAACAACACTGCTTAAGAGATTAGCATGCCTTGTGCAGAGCTGACGCAGAGTTTTGGATTTCTTTGTCTTCTTTCCGCCTATCTTTATTTTTTCGCTCCTGTCTCAAACCCAGCCAGACAGCAGACTTGGTGATCCCACTGTGGCGTGTTTCAGACAGGAAAAGAGGTGGCTGAACAGATTTGTAAATCGACCGTTCCCCAGGGGCAGATGACGGCCACCTACCACTGGGAGATTGGCATCTTTTAGGGAGCCCCAGGGCCTTCCTGACTTCTGTGCAGGGCCTGGGGCTGAGTGAGCAACAGTCTTGCGCCATTCCTGGGTTGGAAACACAAACCTGGTGTCCCTGCAAAGCTGAGCTGAGGATCGCTTTAGGATTCCACAGGTAACCTCAGTCCCATCTCAGTGGGCTGAAGCATTTTCCCACTGAACTCTCGAGGACAACAAGGAGACACAGTTCTGGCGCTTAGACCGGTGCTCCGCTGACAGCCCATGTGCCTGCACGCAGCTCAGCCGGGAAAGTTCCAGGCAGGACACAAGCCTGTCCAAAGCAAATATTAGCTCCTGGGTTTACTCAGCGCCTGTGGAGATGGGAAGATAACTTGAGACGCCCCGGTTCAGCTGTGCCTCCAGCCTGCAGGGCCTGGTGGGTCTTCTTTGTTCAGGACAAAGCTCATTGTTCTGGCTCTGTTTAAGATCCCTGGACTTTGTTTCCATTCTGGCTTTGTGGGGGTTTTGGCCTGCTTAAGAATTGTCTCTTGCACATGGTCAGGATGCTCTTCTAGTTGCTTCCTCAAGAGACTTTCCCGGGGAGGAATCTGGGGCTTTCTTGGGGAAATAATCAGGTGCTTTGGGCATCAGGATACAGTTCCTCTGCTAGTTCTGACTGAAAGCCAGTACCTCTGGGTTCCCTGCTGAGCACAGTGTCTTCCTGTGTCACTGCCAGGCTGAAGAGGGAGGGATCTTCTGCAGGATTCTCTTTGTGCAGTTTCGGAAACTTTCAGTAACCTGTGTCCCACATTTTGGTGAAAAAGCTTGGAGAGAATTGGATTGTGTGGGTTTAATATTTAGAGTTAACCAAAAGTCAAATGGATCTATAATTAAAGTAATACTGCTTTCCAATCACTCATATTTGAGAATTTGATTTTTAAAAGGCTCTAATAAGGCATCTGGGGTTGATTACAAATGTATCGTTGGATCTGAGTTGTCCTTTTATCTTTTTAGTAGGGCATAAAAGGTGGCAGAGACCTGGAGGTGCCTGATGGGCTCCAGGGACCAGCGCGACTCTTGGTGCCACAAGACAGTCTGGACTGTGGGGACCTCGGTCGCTTGCTCTTGAGCTCTCTGGAGACAACAGTGAGAAGACACAGCTCTTAAAGGCCCCAAAGAGCCTGAGCAGGGAACAAGGGGTCTCCAAAGCTGGCCCAGCAACAGGAGAGATGGGGGTGGAGGCTGTGGGCAAAGATACGAGGGTGTGGGCTGCAGGATGGATCCCGGGGAGCTGAACCTACACCCTACACCAGGGGCGACCTCCTCGGAGTGAGTAGGGACCCCGGCTGTCCAGCAGGAGAGGCTCAGGCCTGGGCCCTGGTGTGGGCACCGGGTCCCAGCCTCGCAGCTGTGTCACTGCAGCCGCTTTCCCCTGCAGTGTGTTCCCGATCTTGTTCAATTCTCTGAATGCAGGGAAAGCGGTGTGATGTCCACTGTCTGCATCACATGGGTTAGTTTTCCGAAACAGCACGAGGCAGGTCTGTGACCCCTGGCAGTGTCAGCCTCCAGCTCCCCTTGTCTTTGGACCCCATCCCTGCTCCAACCCTGAGACTGTTCTACAAACCTGGCTGCGGGATGTGGCCATCTGGTCCACAGTGAGGGAAACTGGGACCCTGTCAGAGGAGGTGGAGCCTAGCGTAGGAAGTCAGGTGCCAGACGCTGGAACTACTTGCCAAGCTTCGGCAGCATGTAATCTCTACCCGCAGTGGGTTTGGCTTTTGTGCTGCTCCACATACATCCTTGTTTCCAAATCCCTCATGATTGAACCCTACTGGCACTTAAAGGGGCCTGACTGACATCAGACTTGCCCTGGCTGACTGATGGCCACGTTAACCGAGCTACTGGAGAGCTGTCCCACCTGGCTGCTTTCATGGGGTCCACAGAGGGCGGAAGCACATTCCCTGAGGTTCCTGAGGCCCCCATTCCTAGGGTGAGGCACTGACAGATAGGAGGATGGTTGGGGCTGCTTCCCGGTGATGCATGTCGCCATCCTTCGCTGGGTCCAAATGGTGGGAGAGAAGCGGCTCTGGGGCCCCCTGGTGAGGGTGCTGGTCCCACGGGAGGGAGGCGTCCTCACAGCCCCCACCTCTCAAAGGCCTCCTGAGTCCATCACTCTGGGGATGAGGTTTCAACATGGTGTTTTGGGGTGACACAGTCAGTGAACTGCCCTGGGAGGTAGGGACGCCTGGTATTCGGATGTGCACAGCTCATAGCTTCTAGGTTTGTTTTTGTTTTTTGACAGTGTCTTACTGTGTAGCCCAGACTGGACTCAAACTTGCGGTGATCCTCCTGCTTCAGCCTCCCTAGTGCTGGGATGGGAGGCATGTGCCACCACACCTGGCTAAACATGTTTGCAGCTAATAAGGAATGGAATGTGAAGTGCATTTGTAAAAAGGTTTTAAGGTAAACTACTAGACATCAGAAAGAGCAATTGGCTTGTGGTGGCCGAGGATGACCCACCATCAGTGTGGCCCGTCGGGACTCCTGCCCAGCCCTCCCGACCCTGGGCAAACGACGGAGGAGGCACTGGAGGGTGTGGTGGCATTGGATCCTGCGGCCATGTCCTTAGGTGGACCCCTGCATGCCCCTGGACTGGCAGATGGCCCTTATCGGAGCAGCAACAGTGATGTGCCTAGGTGATCTGTTCCCTGAATTGAAATTTTATACATTGGAATACAGTATTATTCTAGGGCTCAGCAAAATGTTTTAAACTTATCCCCTATCAACGTACAAAATTTGATTTAAGTTTTAAAAATTCAGCATTCAGGATATGGTGGCATACACTGTGACTTCAAACACCCTGGGAGGCAGAAGCAGGAGAATTTACAGGCTTGAGCTTAGCCTATTTTGGACCTACGGAGACTCTGTCTCAGAACAAAAATTTAAAAAGGGTTGGAGGATGTAGTTCCATGTGAAGTCCTTGGGTTCAATCCCCAGAACTGCAAAAAGGAAAAAAAAATCAGCATTCCAACTAAGATGTTCTTCTTACACAGTTGGGCGATTTCATTGTTCTGCTTTGACTCCGTGGAATCTCCCAACATGAAAAACCCTGCTCTTGTTCTGTGAGTTTTCTGCTCCATGGAGCAGCCGAGGTTACTTTTTCCTAAAGCGGATACTGGAAGGGAGTAATCTTGGTGAGAAAGATTTCCTGCCTCTCCCTGAAACGCAATGTACTGGCCTCAGAAAGAGGCTGATGAGTTCTGGGTTCAAGCCTGGAAACCTCTTTAGGGTTTGAGGTTTGGTCTCAGCATGGGTTCATCAGGTTTGTTCAGAGATCCATCACATGGCCCTCCCAGTGCGTGGGTCCTGGCATCACCCCCTCTGCAGGTTAGGAGCTGTGACCTGGGCTGTCCTCCCTCACCCCACTGCATATGTTGATTTCCTTCAGCCCTCTGCCCCCATCCGCAGCCTCGTTCCCACCCTGCCAGCAGATTCGCCTGCCCCTCAGCCCTCCGAGCTCTTGTACCTGTTGTGTCTACTCGGCAGCCCCCCTGGGGTCTCTGAGCTCAACGTGGGACCTCCACCCGCTTTCCGCGGGCATCCTGCTCTCAGGCCTGGGACTTCACCAGTGGCCACTCCAGTGCACGGAGACCCACTCACAAACACTGCTTCCTGTTGCATACTCAACATACTAGTGACCGCCATTACCAAGCCTGATCATATCAGAGCCAAGTGTACCATGAGACTGATCCAGAGATGGCTTGAGAGACATTAAATCCATACCTTCACCCGCGCACCGCCTCCCCCCAGTGACAACACAGTGCTGTCTTCCACACTCAGAACTTCATGTGAGCACCCGTTACAGTTCTAATTTCTAAAACTGAAAATTCATTTTTATTTTCAAGACAGGCTGTCTCTATGCAGTTCAGGCTGGTCATGAACTATGTACCAGGCCAGGCTCGCCTGAACTCACAGCGATCCTCCTGCCTCAGCCCCCTGAGTGCTGCGATGACAGGAATATACCACTATGCCTGACTCTTCATAGTTCATTTTTAAGGGAGGTGTGGTAGTCATCCCAGCACCCTGGGAGGTGAGGCAAGAGGATCACAAGGTCCAGCCCAGCCTGGGTAGCTTAGTGATTCAGCAAGACACTGATTCAAAATAAAAAATAAAAAAAGGGGGAAGTAGGTCAGTGGAAAGGCTCTGAGTTCAACTCCAGTCACACAAATAAAGACTATATATATTTAAGACTGATTTCCCCTCTGGAGTGGAGCAGAGGCTGAGGCCTTCAGGACATACTGGGGGTGCCCTCCTGCTGGACTACAGACTCATTAGAGCAGTGCCCGAGGCTGTCACTTGGCCTCTGGCTGAAGCAGCCATGCAGAAATTCTCGGTACTAATGAGAAGCATCAAAATGAGGGTGATTCTGCAATAGGTTTCCCGGTTTTTCACCCGTGGGATCCAGTCATGAATGGCAATCTTACATAATGTATAATGATGCCCAGAGTACTTTTTTCAAAAGTCCAGATTATTGAAAGAAGGTAGTGAGTGAAAGACAAGGAGAAGAGAGTCAGTTCACCTCTGAAATGTCTTGTTTGCAGAGAGAAATCTGCAAGTGGCCTTTTGTCTCCTTAGTGAGAAATAGGTCCCCAAGTACCAAAAAAACCCAAACAAACAAGGAGACCGCCCCCCCATGAAATCAACAAGTACGAGTGTCCTTCATAGCTTATGAGTACCTTCTGTGTGGTTACATTTTCTGTCTACAATCAAAATACATATGGCTTTCAAACCACACAGCATGGATTTGTGATGTTGAATTTGATGCTAAATCATCTTTGCTTAAAAGTAAATTAAAACATCCCTTTTGGCCAGGCGTGGTGGTGCACACTTGTAATCCCAGCACTTGGGAGACTGAGGCAAGAGGATTGCTGTGAGTTCAAGGCCAGCCTGGGCCATATGGTGAACTCAAAGCCAGCCTGCACTACAAAGTGAGACCCCATCTCAAAAGCAAAAACAGAACACATCACTTAACATGTGGAAAAAATCAAAGATTATCTTATTTTAGACATAACATCATTAAAGATGATGATGTTTTTCTCCATAGAGACTCTTCCATGATTAAATGGCGTTGCGTGGCCTGTGCGTCTTACATTACTCTGCAGGAGGTTAAAATATCTTAACTAGGCTTTTATTCTGCAGCTCTGTAAAGAATTACGATTGTGATCTTGACTAGAAACCTGTACTTTGCTGCTTCTTCCTCAGCTACAAAGCTTGACAATGTCTTCTTCTTCCAGTAGGTGTTGTGGCTCCATCAGGAATTTAGAGTAATAGAAATATGAAAAACACAACAGTGCAAACCCCCTAAAACTTCTTGCCAGCTTTTTAAGTAAGAACTATAAATTGACCTGAGTTGTGTTGCTTAGACCCAGATTTGGGAAACTCTCACTGCATCTTTCCTGGGTATCCCAGGCATCTCTCTTGGAGAACCCTGAGAGTAAGTGCCTGGGACTATGGGATCCGAAGCCTCCTGAACGTCTAGTGGGAGCAGGGCTGCTCCGGAGCTGGGCGGATAACAACTGCCTCTCTGTTTCTGCCACCGACAAGCGCTAGGAAGAGAATCACCCAGCTTAGCTTCTGGTTAGCCAAGTAATTTCCTCGGGCCTAAATCTCCACTCTTCCACTTCCATCTTTGCCCTCCTCCCGTCATCTGCCCCAACACAATCTGAGCCCTTCATCCGTTCCTCCACTCCTGTCTTCTTTCGGTGCTTCTAACTTTCAGCACAGCCCCAGGGGCTCTGAACATAATTGTGAATTAAGACCCCATTTAGTCAAAGCAGTCTGGTCTGAGCAGAGTGTGGGGACAGCATCTCAACAGACAGTGAGAACCAGCAAAGAAGGAAATGCAGGGCGGAGGGCAGCGTGCCACGGAAGGAGGCCGGGGTGCTGGGGCGCAGAAAGGGAAGATCTCCACCACTCCTTCCTGTTCGAAGACCTTGGCCCCCTTTCTTTTATGGCCCCCTCAGCTAAACAGTTTGTGTTAGTGGCTCAAACCAATACTTTCTGAGAAGTGTCATATTGAGCAGTAACTAGAGCCAATTATGTAAATCACCGTCAGTGATTAAAGTGGCTGCAGAGAACCAGGTTCCTGAAAAGACCTCGAGTGGTTCCAGAGTTCGGAAAATGTCCTATGAGAAACAGCCATTCCTGATTGCCACCACATGTTGCCTCAGGATCCCAACTCACTTTCCCTGGGCTCAGAGCAAAGTGCCAGGAATCTTGTGGCTTCCCAGGATGCGAGCCTGACGCCCTCAGAACCGGAGTCCCAGGCCGGCCCCTGCCTTGGCTCTGACAGGCTGTCCCGGCCGCTCCCAGCTATGGCTCCCGGGCTTCAGTACAGCGCCCTGGTCTGTCGCGCTCTCCTCCTGGCCCAGTCCCTGTGTCTCTGTCTCCACTTTCCCCTTTTAAGGACACAGCTCATCCTGTCAACTTGGTCACTTCTGTTCAGGTCTTATCTCCAAACAAGGCTGAATCCTGAGGCACAGCGGGGAGGGCTTCAGGATGTGAGTTTAGGGGAGACAAAGTCCAACCCCTAACCATTCTCACTGCTCTCTGAGTAAGGAATTTAAATTTTTCTGTGACTGCCCAATGAAGACTAAGTCTTCTGTTTGTTTTCCCAATGATTTTCACACATATTGAATGTAGTATTTCACTCAAACTGGAGACAGCCTGACGTCTTCCCTGCAGGGTTCCCTTTAGGACTTTGACATTGATCCTATCTTGTCCCTAGATTTGTCCCCAGGTCCCCTCTGCTGAGCACCAGCTCCCCTGAACTCAAAGCCTTTCCCCTGTGGAGCCAGCTTGAGATGATTCTGTCACATCCCCCAAACCCCCTACCTCCCCACCTCCCGGTCTCTCAAGTCCCATCCCTCAGAATGCCTGTTTGGAAACATGGGGTCAAAGCCCAAATGTTAGCGTCACTTTCCCAACTCACCTGCTGAACTGGCTTGTTGTTACAGGACATCCGGTCCTCCCTTCTCTGGGAATAGACTCCCAGTTTGTCCATCTTACGTTATGGACATCTGGTCTACCCCTCTGTGGTTATGGGGACATTCTGGTCTCTCATTTGTGATTATGGGACATCAAGTCTGCTAATGTGTGCTTATGGGGGCATCTGGTCTGCCCATCTGTAGTTATGGACATCTGGTCTATCTGTGGTCACGGACATCCTGTTTGTCCATCTTTGGTTATGACATCTGGTCTACCCATCTGTGGTCATAGGACATCAAGTCTACTAATGTGTGGTTATGGGGCATCTGGTCTGCCTGTATGTAGTTGTGGACATAAAGTTTGCCCATCTGTGGTTATAGACTTCCTGTCTGAGCTCTATAGAGGTGACACTGCAAAGTAGTGAGGAGCAGCAAAATTCCAGCTCATGAAATGGTCACTGTGCTGGACAAGTGTCGGCACATTTCAGAGCAAGCGTGACTTCCTTCTGGAACATCGGCAGACCTTTCATCTGTGTGCATCATCCTGAGACTTCCTGACAGTAGTTTCTAATGTGTCAGCCAGAGGTGGGCTGTGTAGGTCTTGTAATTTTATCACCTCACACTTTACTATTTAATCAGATTTCTTTGGTTTTTTGTCATTCAGATAAATATTCACACAGAGACAAGGGATCATCCAGGGCATATCCTGAGTGATTGAATTTTTTTAAACACCTCATTTTGAAAATGCCTTTCTCTCATACAAACACATTTCTTGTTTCTTTGCAGGGACCTTCGCTTTAACAGAATTAGAGAGATCCAACCCGGGGCATTCAGGCGGCTGAGAAACTTGAACACACTGTAAGTTGAAACTTTGGATGGGGAACCCATAGAGAAAGGATAAATGGAAGCTATCACTGCAGTCCCCTGCAGGCCATTGACCGCTGTGGTCACATCTGAGCCGCCGTTGAGCATGCGTGGCCAGGGGCCATGGAGCTGGGTGCCGTTTGTGTGCTCAGTCCCCTTGGAGTGAGGTCCTGTAACATGACAGCTCATGCCTTGGCCCAGGCTGGTGATCACTCCCAAGACCCTTGTTTGCTTGCTGGGCCAGGGCTGCTCTCCTTCTGTTGTGAGAGGGAGTGGGATGGGGCTTCTGCTGTGCTCAGTGTGGATGCGGCAGGTCTTCAGTCCACCCAGTTCTGCCACAGACCTGGACCTGCACCTCCCTGAGCACACTTAGCACCACCAGAAACAGATTTGTCCTCAGCACCAGGACTCACTACTTGGCCTCCTGCAGGAAGGCAGAGACAGGAACCAACCAAGTAGGCCCATGGAAGGCAGGGGGAGTGGTGGCTCTGGACACCATTTCTGTTATCCATGGGAACCAATGGTGTGGGTGTTGAGTGACTCCTTTAGTGTGGCTTCCAGGGTTGCTGCAGAGTGGTCCAATCTTACCTACAGTGGGAAATCAGATTTCAGGGCAAAACTGTATACTTATTTATACAGGAGAGAGGATTTTTTTCTATAAGAAGGTGGAAAATGTGAAATAAGTGGAAACTCATCCTGGGGAAATCTGTCAACCCCAAGGGTCACACACCATGGTTTCTTGGGTCATCTTGGTGCTTAGCGATGGTGATCCAGGCTCTATGGCTCGGTTATTTTGTGGTCTCCACAGTTGTTGGAAAGTTTGTCTTTAGTACCTCTGAGCAGTGTTCTGTTTTGAAGTCCTGTCACCCTTTCTTTCTTAGGCTTCTCAACAACAATCAGATCAAGCGGATACCCAGCGGCGCATTTGAGGACTTGGAGAATTTGAAGTATCTGTAAGTTGACGATCATTCTTTCTCTGTGCATATAATATGGGGTGTGACCTCGCCATGTGTGCAGTGTATGGCTTTCTATACAGGCTTCATCCCAGGAACTTTATTTCCAGAAGGTGAGTGGAATTTCGCTGGGAGTTTAAAGGGGGCTGTCACCAGGATAAAGTGCCATGTTCTGTGACCATGTAGAGTCACTAAGTCTTGTGTAAGAGGTGCTAGGTGCAGTAACCATGAACCTAGTGACAGTGATACTTTTGGGGACAGAAAATGCCAGTGTGATCAGTGATGCCTAGCCAATCTGCTCGCTACAGAACATAAGCCTTCTCCTTCCAGCTGTAGGAGCACACAATGAGAGGTGTTCATTTTCCTGGAATATCATCACTTCCTGCTAATTCTTATCTTCCCCTGATTTTATCTCTTTTTATCTAGTTAAACTTTATTTTTTAAAAAATCAGCTTTAATTCATTATCCAGAACATCTACTTGTTGAAGTTAGTTTTGTAGTTTAGAAAAGGACTTCCTGCTGAGTGTGGTGGCGTACACCTGTAGTCTCAGCATTCAAGAGGCTGAGGCAGGAAGATCCCTGAGAGTTCAAGGCCAGCCTGGGCTGCATAGTGAGTTCAAAGCCAGCTGAACTACATAGTGAGACCTTGTCTCAAAAAAGAAAAGAAAAGGACTTCTTTTGAAAAGCACTGGTTTAGTACCCTTCCTGTGCATTTATTTTAAACTGGGAAGGATTTGAGGAGACATTGAGGTTGCATAGATAACATCCTGAGTCTACACAAGCTAGAGGTATGTGTCCCTTGGATTTAGCAAATTGCTATTCTTTTTAGGTCATAGGTAGCTTTCCAAAGAGAGCCATTTCTAACGATATAAATTTACTAGAAATTTATATTATAATTGAATTTACATATCTTTAAGCTGATTTTTAAAACACAGCTTTTTTTTTTTTTGGTACCAGAAATTGGTACCTGAGTACCAGAAAACGTACTCAGGACCTGCACTTGCCAGGCAGGTGCTTGTACCACTGAGCTATATCCACGGCCCCATAGCAGTTTTTAGTGCTGATGTATATCTTAAAATCCACTTTGATTTTAGATGTTTCAGTGGCTCCTAGTTACAGACTGCCTTGTACTTTATGAAAATATATTTTCCTCAATGAAAATGTTATGTATAAACTTTCTTTCTGTCATCTTTTGGCATAGAATGCTAATCTTTATTGCATGAATGTCACTAAGCCTTGTTACTGATTTTTAAAATGTAAGGCCAACTTTCTGTTTATTCTGAGTGTGTGTTTGTGTGTTTATCTCTCATTGTGGTTGTTATTTTAAGTGCTGTGTAAATTCCAGAAGGAAGCTTTGGTTTCCTAGATAGTAGATGCAGTTAGATGATAGCCAGCATTCAGTGTGTGTGTGTGTGTGTGTGGGAGAGTGCATGTGTGTGACTTTTTCATTTGTTGCTCTTGGTTTTAAATCAATTAAGAGCAGCTTGTGTACTATGCTAGTTCATTCATATTAGAAAGTTTGGGGCATCATTTTTTTCTGTTTTGTTTTGTTTTGTTTTTTGAGACAGGGTCTCAACTATATAGTTCAGGCTGGTCCTTAACTCACTATGTAGCCTGGACTAGCCTTGAACTCCGAGTGATCTTCCTGCCTCAGCTTCCTGAGAGCTGGGATCACAGGCATGTGCCACCACACTCAGCTAAATAATACCTGCCAACCCCACTGTTGACCACTTGCTCTGACCATCCCTGCTTTGACCCCTCCCTCTCTCCTTCAGGACACAGATGGGATGAGGATCATCCTGGGAGGAAGGTGGCATCCGGGTCCCCTCGTAGAACGCATTTGGGTAATCAGCATAGTGGGGTTTTCAGTGTTAAGAACTCTTCTGAGGCCGTGCATGAGGCTGAGTGGTGGAGCCCTTGCTCAGCGTGTGCAAGACCCTGTGCTCAGTCTGCAGCACCGTACATGCATGCGCATTCTCACACACATACATGTGCACACACGCATGTGTGCACACACACACGCACGCGCCTCTTCTGAAATCTGTGTTACCTCAGCCTTGTGTTTGCGGTCAGGGCTGAAGTTTATGTTTAGAAGTTGGAGAGTTCTCATTCCCTGGGACCCCACTTCCTTCCAACAGGAGAGGAGCCTTCCCCTTGATTCCCCTTGATTCAGGTTTCCTGGTGGTGACATTGGTTCTGGAGAATCAGCAAAGGGTCAACTCTGTGGTCAAGTGGAAAATTACAGTGTATTATTAGAAACCTTCTTAGAGCTGGCATGAAAACCAACCTTGCTCCGCTGTCGCTCCGGGGGTACACGCATGCACCTGCCTTGAGTCTCATGTGTCACACATCCTTCCGAAGGATTCCTGCCTTCCTCATTGCTATAAGCTCAGGCAGAGCAACATTCTCACTGACATTTTGTTTTAAGAAATAGGCACAGAGCCCTCCTCCATCCAGACTGAACCTTCCACAGAGGAAGTAGTAGTAACTCACTAAACCACAGTCACTGTGTCCAGGGTCACATTCCAGGAGCTTCCTATGAGGTGTGTGATCCCATTTTGCAGAAGAGAAGACTGAGGCACAGAAAGGTTGAACTCTAGCCCATGGTCACACAGGCAGCAAGGGGGGCCTCCAGCAGGCTGGGGAGCTAACTACCTGCAGGGCTGTGTTGTGGGTGCTGTGCTGCAGACCACAGGGTGTCCTGGCCAGCATGTGTTATGGCCTGCAAGTCTCTGAGGCCGCCTCAGTGAGTCTGTGCAGAGAGAAGCACTGAGACAGGCTGCAGCACTTACAGGGAGCAGAGCGGGTCCCACTAAACTGGGTCCTGTGCCAGACATCAGTGACAGTGCAGTGACACACTTGGCCTTTCCAGAAGTGATGCGACACTGGAAGCATCAGGAGGGAGCGGCTGCCCGCGCGCTGGTATCTCCCAGAGTCTTGCGGGGACTAGGTGCCTTTGCCTGCCATGGTCAGTGCGGGGCATGCAGGCTTCCTCCAGAAAGGACCAGGGGGGATGTGTGAGGCTCCACATGCCACAGCCACCCTGATGCTCCGTAGTGCAAGCCTAGCCAGACACAAGACATGGAAGGATGAGTGTGTCCATCATGTTCCAGTGAAACTTCTATGGACTCTAAAATATGAATTTCATATACTTTGGGTTTCTCATATAAGCAAAACTATATGATATTTGGGCTTATGCGTCTGATTTATTTCCCTTAACATTACGACCTCAAGGTGCATCCATTTTCCTACAAATAGCTCAAGTTTATCCTTCTTTATGGCAGAGTAGTACTCCATTGTGTGTAAATACCACATTTTCTTTATCCGTTCAACAATAGACATATACTGATTAAAACTGTAAAGTCCATTTTCACTTTGCAGGCTGTGTGCACACAGGTCATGGGCCAGTCTTGTGTCTCTTCTGATAGTCACATTTTATAAGGGGGGGCATTCAGGACACCCCCAGGCTCCCGCTGTCTCTGCCCCATCTTTAGAACTGTGTCAGTGTAATCTTACAGTCAGTGCCTCGTACACGCGCGTGAGGAGTGGTTTGTGTTCTCCGGGCCCCAGAGCGGCCCCACGCCAGCCACCTTGCATTCGCCCTGCTAGGGAGGGCAGGGAGGGGCCTGCGGAGCAGCCGGGGCTGCCGTGTCCCGTTCTGGCTGCTCCAGTGCAGTTGTGAATTGGAAACATCTCCACCTGTCCACGCAGCTCTTCCTGTCCGTGGGAAGTGCGGCCTCGCGTGTGTGTGCTAACCCTCTTCCGTGTTTCTTGTTTCAGCTATTTGTACAAGAATGAGATCCAGTCAATTGACAGGCAAGCGTTTAAGGGACTTGCCTCCCTAGAGCAACTGTAAGTGTGCCTCGTCTCCCGTGCCCGCTTTGCCTCCCGCAGGAGAGGTGGACGCAGTGTGCTGCTGCATGATGCATGTCCGCAGCGGCCGGGTGCAGGGAGGCTGTGCATGGACATGGAAAGCGCCCCGGGCCAGTCACTCGTGCCCCTCTCTCCCCTCTCACGGGTCCACTCTGTGTCCTCCCCACGGCACTTACTGGGTTTTTTCTATGCACCTGACCCTAGGCCATGCATTCAGCATTCCAAGAACAGTCATCGATTGGCTCCCTGTCTCATGCTAAAAACTGTAATGCTGGCCAGACATGATGGCACATGCCCATAATCCCAACACTCTGGGAAGCTGAGGCAGGAAGATTCCAAGTTCCAGCACAGCCTGGGCAACTCAGTGAATTAGTGAGACCCTGTCTCAAAATAGAAAAGGGCGGGGGATGGAGCTCAGTGCAAAAACCCTGGGTTCAGTCCCCCGTAGTGCAAAAAACAAACAAGTGAACAGACAAACCAGAAAACCTGTGGGGCTCACGTTTTCATGGAGCACACATGCAAACTGGGAAGCCCAAGTAAAACCTCCCATGCCAGTGGTGTCCGGGGCTGCGTGAGGCTGTGTCCCTCACACGCCATGTCCTCTTGGTGACTCTTGCACATGAGGTTTAATGTCTTCTGCAGTCGTGTCATACCAGCTCTGTCCCGCCGTGTGCTCCAGGTTGGCAGGGTTGGTGTAACTGGGGCCAAGCACACCGTGCTGTTTGGCTACGCCCAAAGTTGTGCTTTGCTATGAAGCCAGAGTGTAGACTATGCGATAGAAAGTTCTGGTGAAACAAAGGGCTTTTTCCTTGGTTGTTTGCCAGGCTCACCCCGGGCGTCTTCAGGTCTCTGTGGTTTTATTTATGGACGGAAAAGGGCCACGTGCTGGCCTGTCGGTCTGTGCCCCCCACCCACCGTGATCATCCGAAAGACGCTGAGTCCTCTATGCACAGAGCGGGTGGGGCAGCAGTGCTCAGGCCTGGGGAACATTCAGACCCGGGGCACAGACAACCTAGGGCAGCAGGCGCTTCTTTGGTGGTTAAGGACTTGAGCCCAGGCCTCGGGCATGCTAGGCAAGTGCTGCACCACTGAGCTATGCCCCAGTTGCAGGTGCACTTCGCAGGATGTGGATTACAGCCCTGCGCCCCGTGCAGTACAGAGTCCCCTGCCCCCGTGCTCTTGGGCCTTGTTGAGCACAGTATGAGAGAAGGAGGGCAGGCATTTGCAAGGGACCCCGTGGGCTCTGCCCGCACACATGGTGATAGGACCATGTGCCCAGGCGGTGGCTGCCTGTGAAGCCTGGGCAAGAGCATGGGGTCCCCACTCTAGGATACGGGCATCCAGGTGATAGGACCTCATCTGGCACTGTGGGGAGAGATCAACCCCAGAGGCCTCAGGCACCATCTGTGGCCAGGGGCAGCCCCTGCTGATTTGGGGAAACTTAGACCCCCTCTCTGGCTGTAATGTTAGAAAAACAGATCCTGCTGGGGAGGCTCAGAAGCAGGAAGCTTCTGGCACTGTGAGAGGCTGAGGCAGGAGGGTCATCAGTTTGAACTCAGCTGGACAACTGAGCAAGACAGTGTCTCAAAAAATAAAAAGAGCTGGAGTGTAGCTGAGTGCAAAGGCCCTGGATTCAATCCCCAGGGGTGGGGGCAGAGAGGGAGCTTGCCAGACCAAAGTCGGAGCCCAGGTCTGAATTCAGCAGTGACCCTGGGCTCTTGCAGAGTGTCTTCCTGTCCTCCACGGTGGTGTGGTGGTGACCACACCGTAGCCCAGCTTCTCCAGGGTGCTATGGACCCCCACTACTGGCATCCCTAGTGCCTGTGATCTCCTCCTGTCAGCTGCCTTCCTGGTCAGGTGGAAGGGATTTCAGGCTAAACCACTCTCCCTGGGGCTTGTGTGTTTACCTTTTCCCTCCTCTGTCGCCCCCAGCCCCAGCAGCCTGGCACAGATGGGCCCCACAATGGAGCCTGAGGACACTGTCATCCGTCTCCTTTGGGATCTTTAGGTCAGACGCAGCCCCTGTTTGCCCCGCTCCATTCCCTCCTGGTGGCACACCCCCTGCTCCAGACAGCCTGGTCCCCGAGGAGCCCTGTGTCCCTGAGGACAACCACCTGCCTCTGTGCCCTGGGCCCGCCAGTGGAAGGGCCCCGAGCAGGTTTTACCAGGGGATGGAGTCAAAGTTTGGGGACACGGAAGTGACAGGCAGCGATGTCAGTGTTAGCGAGAGCTGTCAGGAGCACAAGGTTGGGAGCAGTGCTTGTGTTGGGTATGTGGGAACCCCAATGCTACACACTGGTTCTGCTGCTCCTCTGGTCTCTTTGAAGGAGACCTTGGGCATCACCAGGGCACCCAGGTCCCTGCTGAGATTTCCAGCCAGAAAGCCCATGCAGTGTTTGACTCTGCCAGTTTTCAGAGAAAAGAGCCGTAGACTCATGTTTTATGTGACAGAGGAGGTCCTGGGGGACATGATCCTGTGTCTCTCGGTGGTGTATCTCTAAGTCTCCTGTGCTGTCCGTTTGTCTGACACGCACACAGCATGTGATTCAGGACCATGACCCTGCTGGGCCCACGAGGCAGCTAGAAGATACGAGGGCAGGGATTTGTGTCCAAAATGATATGTGGTCTTTGAAGCTGTGTCTTCAGCTGTGTTGTTCAGTTTCCTTGTGTTTTGTAGTGAGTGTGTCAGGGCTGGGCCACCATCGTGTCCCTGGGGTCTGTCGTGGGACCAGAGACCTGGTCCGTGTCCAGACTCGTGTTTCCCACATGTCACAGTGTGTGGTCATATGTCTGTGCCCAGTTTCAGGTGTTTTTAGTCTTCCTGTTTGTTGCTCTCCACAGTGTCATGTATGTACAGTTACCTGTTGACATATGAGTATGAGTGACCTGAAAAAAGCTTTATAAGTGGAAGATCTGGGCCTGAAAAGGTTATTAAATTGTTTAAATCATTTTGTTTGTTTTTTTTAAACTCCTCTAGGTACCTGCACTTTAATCAAATAGAAACTCTGGACCCAGATTCATTTCAACACTTACCGAAGCTTGAAAGACTGTGAGTTGCTTTGTGTTCTTTAGTTTTGTATTTTTCAGTCCTGGGCCCAGTACACTCGTGGCTTTGATGGAGTCAGGACAGCAGGTGCTAGAGGCCTGCAAGGAGTTTGGGCATAAAAACCTGCCTTTCTGGCTTAACAGGTCAGAAGGCAGACTTGCAATTTTCTCTTTATATGGACACGGTGATAAAATTAAAAGTATACTAGGGACTGGGGGTGGGGCTCAGTGGTAGGGCTCTTGCCTTGCATGCACAAGGCCCTGGGTTTGATCCCCAGCCACACCAAAACAAAAAAAACAACTGGGGAGGTAGCTCAGTGGCCCCTAGGTTCAATCCCAGTACCTGATCAGCAACAACAAAAATATCCTTATTTTTCTGGCCTAAAAGAGTCCAGTTTCCAAATTCACACACATGCAATCGATGTAACCAGCAAGATTTTTGGGTTTTTTTTTTTTTTAAATACCGGGACTCGAACTCAGGACCTTGCACTTGCTAGGCAGGCTCTGTGCCGCTGAGCTATATCCCTGGCAGCAAGGTATTTTTAAAAAGCTGATGTATTTGACTGCTCGCACTCTGGTTTGCCTAAGAAGTATTTTTTAAGAATTGGTTTGTGTTATCTCTTTTGACAGATTTTTACATAACAACCGGATTACACATTTAGTCCCAGGAACATTTAATCACCTGGAATCTATGAAGAGACTGTGAGTATACCCCTTGCTGTGTAGCTTTGCTAGGAATCTGTTAGACACCCACTGGCATCTCTCTGCTGGGCGCTGGGAAGTATTTCTAGGGTCAGGAAAATTTTAGGAAAGAGTCCGAGTACAACTTAAATCCGTTCTCATGCAAGAAGGCGAGCAGGTGACTGAGAATAGGAGAAGAAGCTAAGCCTTTAGTGGGCAGCTAAGACCTTCAAAATTACCTTTCAGTTCCTCACATGAGCTTCTAATTCCATAGCGTGCATTTCATGGGTGGAAATGGGCTCTGTCTACAGTCTCCTCCTCCTTCTTCTGTTCCTTGACTCAGACTGCGGCCCACTAAATGAAGCCTGATCCTTTGTTTTCCAGGCCCCCAAGTGATCTTTTTTATATCAAGACATTCTTTAATAGACTCCAGGCATTTGGGTGCTGATGGAGAAGTTACTTGACAGCTGTGCCTTCCCTAAGGTCTTGAAGGCACATTTCTCAGCTAGATGTGGCACAGTCCAGCATCAGTGATGACCTGGACCCAGACACAAGACCCAGAGAAGCTGTCGCCCTTCCTGAGCAACTTGTGTGTGTCTGTTTTCTCTCTTCAGTGAGATAAAGTGGAGTAAGGCATAGACCTTTGTATAGTTTTCTTCTTTCGATTAAAAAAATAAAATCACCAGCCAAACTAAGATCTGCACGCTACGTGGAAGATAGGACAAATACTTCCATGTTTGACAGATAAGAGGAGGAGAAAGAAATTGCCAGATAAATAGAAAATAGCCAAGCCCAGCTCAGGCAGAGGGCGGGACTCGGGCTGCATCAGCTCACAGCTGTCTGTTCCCAGCTCCTCCTGGGTGCCTGCTAAGAGCCCTTTCAGATGGGGCCTGCCGTCCACCCTGAAACCGTCCTCCCACTGTTTGCTCACTCTGTTGCTCAAATGGGACCCTAATTTGGACTCAGTGGCAGATCTGCCACACTGCCCAGCCACCATCCGGCCAGAGAGGTCTCCAAGCCCCAAGCCCTGGAGGCCTCACTGAAATCCCCTCTTTCCGAGCGCAGTGGTTGTGTCCCTCCATGGGCTTGTGGGGCAGGCAGGACTGGCTGGGTGCTGCCTACCTGGCCGTCCACCCCTGCCCCTGAACTGACCATCAGGATCTGGGACTCAGCCATAGTACAGTGGGTCACATGCTGGTGCCCTGGCTGTTGGCTGTCCCATCCTCTGGTGGCCTCTGCCTTCTGGAACTGCATCCTGTCCGCACAGAGATGCTACCTGTTTGCTGGAAGAGGCCTATGGCCAGGCCAGGCCTGTGTCCTGATCCTTGCTGAGCTAATGTCCTAGAGAAAGACAGATGGGTGTGTGGTCTTCCGGGGCTGTGGGCCTGGAGTGTGGACCTGACCCCCGACCTGATAACCTGGGCAAATCCCTG
Source organism: Chinchilla lanigera (assembly GCF_000276665.1). NCBI lineage: Eukaryota > Metazoa > Chordata > Mammalia > Rodentia > Chinchillidae > Chinchilla > Chinchilla lanigera. The sequence goes on from NW_004955487.1 coordinate 4,902,573, forward strand.
CTGGGCTCTCAGCGGTCTGGGCAGGGTGCACAAGTGGTGGTACCAGGTGTTCCCACCTGGGTCCCCCGGCCCCCTTCCGACTCCTTTCCCAGGGTGCAGGAATGTCGTGTCTCTGCTGAGTCAGTCAGTGCCAGGCTTTAGAGGAGCCCAGAAGCTTCAGGGGCCCTGGACCTCACCCCACAGGGGACACACCCTGCCATCTCGTTTCCCCTCTGTGACCTGTGGGGACTGAGATGATGGGGACCCTACAGTCCCCGGGGGTGATGAGAGTCCAGCAACGGGGAGGCTTTGTGGGTTGCGCCTTTACCACTGATTTGCAGGAACTTCGCCAACTTGCCCAGTCCACACTTGCCTCCGATTTGAGCTCAGAGCCTGACCTGGTTTCAGGCTCCGTGCTGGGAACCCAGTGCTTAGTGGGCCCAGCGCGTGTGTCCAGGACCCATGGCCCGCCAGGCACCTTGGGCCCTCATGACTCCTGGGTCTCACTGGCTGCCCCCCTCCCCAGGCGGCTGGACTCCAACACGCTTCACTGCGACTGTGAGATCCTGTGGCTGGCAGATCTGCTGAAGACATACGCCCAGTCGGGGAACGCACAGGCGGCAGCTACCTGCGAGTCCCCCAGACGCATCCAAGGCCGCTCAGTGGCCACCATCACCCCCGAGGAGCTAAACTGTGGTGAGAAGCCAGGCTTGTCCCCGGGTTGGTGGTACAGAGAGCCTGGTGTGCATCTTCAGCCACCACAGGCCAAGTCTTCTAAAAGCCAGGCCTTGGGGCCCGGGAGACAAGGAAGGACTCTGCTTGTGGGGCTGGCTCTAGTGTCTGAGAAACTATTCGACCATCGCTCCCAGCCTAGGTTTTGTTTCAGGTTGCCAGCTGTGCCCGCTGTGCCCAGGCTACAGCTTCCTGACCTGGCCCAGCTGAGAGGGCGGGGCAGATCGGTGACTCTGGGGCAGCCCTTGGGGGGCTCACCAGAAATGGACGTGAGGGGCTAGCTGGGGGCTGGCCACATGCCATTAGGAGTGTGATAACCCCCCTGTAAAACTTATCCAGAGAGAAAGAACAAGGCCAAGTCAGACTACAGGGTACAGTCTTCCTTTTAAATGCCCAAATCCAAATCGTTGTTCAGCTTCCTCTTTTAATTTGTTTTTTGTTGTTGTTTTTTTTTGTTTTGGCACAGACATTAATTTTTCAGTGCTAGGCATAGTAGTGCACACCTGTATTTCCAGCACTTGGGAGGCCAAGTTAGGGTCATCATGAGTTCAAGGGCAGCCCCCCAAAATTTTTCAGTTCTTTGTCCAAAGAATCGTTAATATTTTTAATATAAAAACAACATGAATGAAAGCTAATCAGGGATGTAGCTCAGTGGTACAGCACCTGCCTGGAAAGCGTGAGGCCCCAGGTTTGATTCTCGAAACCAACAACAACAAAAAGACCGGAAAAACAAAATAAAGTTAAAAATCAGTACATTTCGAGAGGACCCCACTGATAACGGGACATACATTTTTCAGTCTCCTTGTGTGGAGAGGGGACTGGCTTTTGTGCCATTAATTGCAGGCTGCCCCTAGCATGAGCGTTTGTTCCCTTGGTGTCTGTGGTCTATGTCTCTGGATCCCCAGCCCTAGATCACCTGTCCGCTGCGGCTTCACTTTCTGCACCCTATGCTGGACAGACTTCCCACAGTATCCAGCAGGCTGTGGTCTGAGTGTGCAAGGTGAGCCGTTCTCGGCCCGTCTTGGAGGAGCACCTGTCCGTTGGAACCATCTTTCTAGCAATCCTAGCAGTGATGGCTGCGCCTTGCACCTATATCAGCTCCTGTGCAAGGCGCTGCACATGCATGTGCATGTACGTGCTCGTGTGCATGTTTGTGCTTTCTTTTCAGTACTCACAGCACATGTGGCAGACAGTGGTGGCCTGGGAGTGACCAGGTGGTCAAGCTGAGACTTCACACTGACCCTCCCTAGAGGCTGGAAGCCATCGTAGGAGTGATTGGGATGGGGAGGTTGACAGGAGGGATGCACGCTCCACGAGGGGTAGGTGGAGGCCTGGAGCCTCAGCGCCAGGCCTCTGCTTTTGGGAGGACTCATCCCCCAAAGAGACACACTGTTCAAGGTTCCTCTCTTGGTTCCTGGGGAGAGCGAGTGTGGCATCCACACAGCACTGGCGTTGTTCCCAAGGGCGTGGAGTGACCTTGGAGTCTGCTAGGTCTGGTCTGTGCTGCCCCCAAGGCTGTACCCCGAGATGAAGAAGAATGGGGGTCTGTGCCATAGGACAGTCTCCGTGGGGAGGTTTGTGTCCGAGATGGGCCTGGATGGTCTGGTTTTGTCTTGACCACGAGGTTTGGCCTGGGTTCTCACGTCCGCTCCCTTCGCAGTTTAAACTAACAAAGTCTCCTTTCCTCATTGGATACAGAAAGGCCCCGGATCACATCGGAGCCACAGGACGCAGACGTCACTTCGGGGAACACAGTGTACTTCACCTGCAGGGCCGAGGGCAACCCCAAGCCTGAGATCATCTGGCTCCGGAACAAGTAAGCTCGGCATGGAGCGGAGCAGCAGCCAGAGGTCGCTGGGACGCAGGAGGCCCATCTCAGCACCCATGCGCCCCGCTGTGTCTCAGCACCCTCCTCCCAGGTGGGGAAGGTTAAATGGGGACGCTGGCTTCCCCGTTCTACATGACAGCAGGACAGGGGACACTCCCTGTCCCCAGCCCATGTACCGGAGACCCTTCCAGCCCTGGTCCCTCACAGCACTCAGCCAAGAGGAGCTAGGGGAGGCTTCCCTATCAACAGAGGATTCTAGTGTAAGCTGGCTCTGGACGCGGGCCAGGTGACCGTAGCCAACACCCCGAGGACCTGCCCTCCCCAGTGTGTCATGTGACGACAGGGTTGGAGACAGAGACCTGGGAGAAGTGGAGTTGGGTCACGGGGACATCTAAGGTCCCATCACCCAACAGGGTGGTCAGCCGTTCAGACACTGACCCCATCCCCTGCCCCTCCCACGAGGGCCGAGTCCCAGAGCAGATGCTGGTCTCAGCTCAGCGGTGCTGCGGAGATGACCTTGGGAACTGCCCAGTGGCATTAGAGAGCTAGGGACACACAGGCTAAAGGTGCATCAACCTGCAGAGACCTCAGAGCTAGTGCCAGCACACAAGGTCACCCTGACCTTGGATGAGGGCTGTGCAGGGGAGATGGGAGGTGCCATCGAGTCTTCAGAGACCTCACTGTCTTGTAACTTTGAGGTCTGAGAACCAAGTGTGGCAGACCTAGTGCTGAAGCCCTGAGCCCGACCTCCAGTGCTGGCTCTGCTGCCCGCCCACCTGTGTCCCTCTGCTGGGGGACGTCCAGGTGGTTTCTGTGTCATGGGGAAAAGGGTTCAGATGATGCTGGAGCATCTGGGGCCAGGCTTTCCCTACCTGTACCTTGGGAACCTGAGGCACGGGAGTGCCCAGCATGGAAGGCGATGCCTGACCTGGGCTGGGGGGTGCGGGCCAAAGTTTTTAACTCGGCTTTGTTGTCCCAAGCTCTGGTGCCTGGAGGCTTCCCTGACTGACCACCCCTCCTAGGTGGCTCCCTTGGGACCTGGCTTTTTATTCCCTCATGAGGGACATCAAACCTCACCCGTCTCCTCACTGCATGCTTCCCAACAAAAGGAGCAAAAACCACGTCACATGGCAGGCAAGGGACAAGTGAGGGATTAAAGTGTCACATGTGACACCTCTGTGGTGCAGGAGGAGCACCCCCCCGCCCCAGAGAGCAAAGATCCAGGGATTTGGGGGGCAGGGACCTGGACGCCACAGCCTCATGGTTGTATGGAATGAGGTAGCACCGGAAGCGCATTGTACATCTCAAAAGGAGAGCGTTTCCTTGATTTTCTTTCCACTGTGTTTATGGTGTTTTCCCCTTTGGAGTTAGGACCACTGTAAAGCATTTAGATGGACAGACTGGATGGGTAAATCGGGTAGAGGTCTAGGTACACAGGCGCTTTCCCAGAAATGCCTCTAGTTCAGAGGAGGAAGGTCCCTGGGAGGCCAGGTCAGCCTTCCCGTGTCCTCCCCCAAGGGTACACAAGGCATTTCCTATCAGCACCCCGACCCTGTCTTTCCAGTAATGAGCTGAGCATGCAGGCAGACTCTCGCTTAAACCTGCTGGACGACGGCACTCTGATGATCCAGAACACGCAGGAGACTGACCAGGGCATTTACCAGTGCATGGCCAAGAACGTGGCTGGGGAGGTGAAGACACAGGAGGTGACCCTAAGGTATTTTGGGTCTCCAGGTACGTGGAGCGTGTGTTGTGTGTGATCGCCCCAACTGTCCTCTGCCCCATCCCTTCCCACCAGCTCGCTCATGATAGAAACGAGGAGGTACAGGGCCAGGATGGGAAGTTGCTGTGTCAGGGTTGGCCCACAGGGTGACCCATGGTGGCCCCACATGAGGATGCTCAGGGTAGCATCCCACACCCTGACCGCCCCCTACCCTGCCCGGTCTCAGCTAGTGCTGCTTGGTAGTGAGCTTTTGTTGGCTGAGGACTCTGTTCCCTTGAAAGAAGATAAAAATACTGGTCTTTATTTAAAGTTACACTGTGCAAAATGTTGGCACGTAATTTTAAAAATAGGAAAAGTCTGTCCCAGGCAGGGACCTCTGGCCATGTCCTTCTACATGGTAACAAATTCTGCTGTGACCCCTCTGGTCCAATTTCTGGTGTGGTCAGCAGAGGATTCAGGAGGGTGGGCCTGTACACTCACTGCCCCGAAACAGTGTGGGTCACTGTGGTTCCCTGCCGGATCTTGGGGACCACATGCAGCTGTAGAGCCACAGTCCTGCCCCAGCTGGTCTTAGCTCTGTGCATAAGCACTCAAAAGCTGCTGTCACCACTATTTTATATTTCAGGCCATGGTGTGTGGTTCCATGTATTTGTGCCTTTGTTTAAATGCTTAACCCTTAAAAACTGGTCCGGTCTTTGCCACGCTGCCACAGCCCATCATAGACATAGTAGTGAATGAACATTCCGAGCTAACAGAGGAAATCGAGAGGCGGTTACTGCTGCCAAAGCAAAGCCATTAGACTCATAGCCCTCCACAGTTCCATGCGAGGCAGCTACAATGTCTGCAGAGCCATGCAAAGATGCAGCTCCTGCTTGTAGAAGGAGGCCATGCTGCAGCTTTAAGGAATAAAATAATCCCTAACTCAGGCATGTAGTAAGATAATGATGTGAGTACTTGGCATAAAGCAAAGGAGACGGTGGTAGACTGTGGCTATGAGCTCGTTTAGGAGAACTGCTTTGTGAGCAGTTAACTGACTCTTGAGCGGAATGTCCGGCCAATCTCTGCATCGCAGAGCTCTGTGTTTACCTCCTCTTAATCTGAATCTGTCTCAAGAACAGCAGCCTTGTCAGCTGCCAGTCTGAGCACCTGGCGCATGCCCTATCCCAGCCCCTAAGATGGGCCGTGAACCTCAGGGTGGGGGGCAGCCTGACTGCTCCCTCTTCTCAGATCAGTGAGTTGAGAAGAGTTTAACATTTTGCAATGATTGAAACCCTTTAGAATATTTGATGGCACAGGATGATTATGTGAAACGATTTTTGAGTGTTTCCCAGTTAGGTTTTATTGGAACATAACCACACTCTTTTTTTAATGTATTATCTGGGGTGCTTTCTCTCTGCAGCAGTGGAGTTAAACGCCAGCACTAAGCGTGTGGCCCACACAGCCCCTAGTGCATCCTCAGGCCATGCACAAAGATCTCATCCACCCTGTCCCACATGAAGGCACTGTCCTGTCGCACAGGACAGGAGCAGAGCAGCTCGTAAGACTCCCTGGGCCACGGGCAGCCAAATACACATCACCTGTTTCTAAGATCTGTGGGAACAGGCCTCAAAGTGGCTGGTGAACTGAACTTTTGACGATCAGATTAAATTATTTAAAATAATCATTGTTTTTTGTCTTCTATTCCCCACTACTACTCTGAGAAGTTAGTTGGTGGCTATCCTAGACCATTTTAGAATATATTCTTAAAGGACTGGAGTCCAGAGTTACTATCGGTCGCTGTCTACAAAATATAGTCACCTTGTCTTGGTTATGTGCTATGGGAGCTTTTGTGTATTTTTAATCTATAAAACACTCTTGTTCTGTCTTGTCTTGCTCCCTTCACTCTCCTTCCTTCTTCCCCTTCTTTCTTCCTCTCCCTTCTATTCCTCCCTCACAGCTCACTCTCACTCTTTAGTGATCACCACCCTTTTGCCCGATATTAGGGAGAGATGGGTACCAAACCCCTGCAAGGACCAGAACTTCCCCAGGGGACCACTTTCTCTCTAGTTCTTCCTCTTCCTGGTGGTGAGGGCCATGCAGGGTTCAGCTGCAGCTCTCTCTTTGACTCCCCTCTGGGCCTTGGTTCTGATCTGTGCAACCCTGAAGGCTCCTCAAAGCAAAGTTCAATCCTGAGGTTCTGCAGATGAGCTTTGGTATTGTTCTGGTCTCAGGTAGCTTCAGTCTCTAGTGTGCCGGTGTGATAGCAGCGCTGGGATTAACTGTCATGCCTGTGTTTTTGATGATGGTTAGACATTCGATGAACACCACTTAAACATTAACAGAATGAAAAAGCTGCAGAAAAGTCTCCACCCTGACTCTCTGAGCCCTATCCACACAGTTCCCACCCTGTCCTCCCTCTCCGGGACACCTGCCGATGTTGATTTCTTATGGTCCCTCCTGGGTGAATCATCATTCATGTAACTAGAGTGGTGCCTTGGTTCATGAACTTAATTATTTCCACCAATCTGGTTGCAAATTGAATTGGATAAGAACTGAACCAAATTCAGTGGTTAGGTTCAATGTTGACTTTATGGAGAAATTTGATTCAGTTCTCATCCAATTCAGTTTGTGACTGGAATCATGGAAACATAATTAAGTTCATGGACCAAGGTACCACTGTACTTCTAGATATTTCACAGATTGTTAGTTGTCATAGCTCCCTGTACATCCTTTATTCAAAGCATCTTGGGCAAGATGTCGTTTGAAATTCAGAAATTTGGCGGGGGTTTCTTAGAAAAGTTATGGGAAGTGTAATTAATTACTGGCTCACACTGCCGGTAAGCACTGTAGCAAATCGGTGCCCTGCTACAAGCTGTTTTTTCATTTTTTATTTTTTGGGACTGGGAATCGAACTCAGGGCCTCATGCTTGCCAGGTAGGCACTGTGCTCCTGAGCTGTATCCCCTGCCCCCAAGCTGTTTATTGACAGGAAAGGGAATAAAGTCAAGACCTGACCTCATGCACCATGGGTTAAATTTTGTGTGAAAATAATGACTTTTGAAGCTTTCTGGAGACCAGACTCGTGGATAAAGGGTAGTTTTACCAAAGTAAGATTAAGAAGGATGTTTGTACCTACGGTATCTCCTGTGCCTACAGGACGTCTGTGAGTTAGGTTCCCAGCAGAGTGATTTCTGGGTGCAAGTGTGTACGCGTGTTTAGTTGTGATGTCCACGCTGTCTCTCTCCAGATGGCCCATGTCATTTTATACCCCTGCTGTCAGCATGGGAGAGCCTGCTTCTGCACAAACTCAGCCATAAAACACATTAGTAAGCATGTGGGTTTTTTTCATAGACTTATACTTGAAAAATAATTTTTCTTTTTGTGATGAAATTGATATTTTATAAGGTCTGAATACATAATACAAACAGTATTTTGTGCTGATAGGAATTAATAGCAAGGTTTAACAAGACTGATGTCATGTGTTTGGGATAAATAAGAGTTCTCCATAGAATCTCGTATGTGTCTAAAGAAGGAATCCAGCTTTTTCTCACCACTGGTACTGCTCACCAGTTGCCCGCTCCTTTTTTTTTTTTTTTTTTTTTTTTTTAATAATTTTTGAGACACAGTCTCACTAACTTACTAAGTTGCTCAGGCTGGGTTTGAGCTTTCCATCTTCCTGCCTCAGTCTCCCAGAGTGGTGGGATGACCGATGTGCACTAATATGCCCAGCAGCCTGCCTTTGTTTGATCTGAGTCTGGATTTTTTGCGGGGAGGTCTTTTTGAGGCAGCGTCTCACTGCGCAGTTCAGTCTGGCCTTGAACTCAAACTATGTAGCCCAGTCTGGCCTCTGACTCCCAGCTATTCTCCTGCCTCAGCCTCCTGAATGCTGAGATTAGAGGCGTGTGCCACCACACCCAGCTTATGGATCATTTTTGTTGCCTGCACACGTTTTGGAAAGGAAAGAAAAATAATGCTATCACATTTTGCTCTTGTTGCTTATGTTGGAGGAAGACAGAATGAATGAGTAGCCTGAATGTAGAAAGGTATCAAGCAAAACCCTTGCAAAACTAAAGGAAACTAACAGAAGCTTTCTGCTCATGACAGCGAGGCTGGCATTTGTGATCCAGCCACAGAACACAGAGGTGCTGGTGGGTGAGAGCGTCACATTAGAGTGCAGCACCACAGGCCACCCCGCGCCACAGATCACCTGGACGCGAGGGGACCGGACCCCCTTGCCAGCCGACCCTCGGGTGAACATCACTCCCTCGGGTGGCCTCTACATACAGAACGTCGCCCAAGAGGACAGCGGGGAGTACACGTGCTTCGCGTCCAATGGTGTGGACAGCATCCATGCCACAGCCTTCATCATCGTACAAGGTGAGCGGCAGGGGTGGTATCAGGACACCGCTGCACGCCCAGCCCTGTTCCCTTACTGTGTCAGCACCACAATGCATGGAGAAGCTTCTGTCTTGGCTCCACCTCAAGCCCACTGTCTTGGTTCCCCTTAACTTGCTTCATTAACACTCATCCCATGTGTGCATGAGTCTTTCCCATCGCTGAGACAAAATATCTCACTTCACAACCTAAAGGAGAGGTTTGTTTTGGTTCATGGATCAAGGGGTTCAGTCTATGGTTGGCTGGCTCCAAGGGAGAAATGGGATGGTAAAAAGGCCTAGCAGAGGAGAGCTGCTCACTCCATGGCAGCCAGGAAGCAGAGAGAAAAGAGAGGAACCAGGGACAAGAGTTCACCCTTCAGGTCACACCCCACTGACCACTTCCTATAACACAATCAGCCATAAACTCATCCATAGATGGACCCACTGAGGAACATGGCATCCCATGATCCATCACCTTCCAAAAGCCCAAGCCTTGATCCCAGGAGACTTTTGGGGACATATCAGACCTAAAACATAGCAACCTGGATACAGGTGCATTTTCTTGTGTTGGCCAAGGCTGTGCTTTAGCTGTGGGCTCTGAGTCTTGGCCTACAAACTCTGCAGGAGTTCACACACATCAGTGCAAGGTCATCTCTCATCTGCAGCCAAGTTTGCGTCCCCGAAATCAGACTTGGGCATAGGAATAGGTTTTCACATTTCGGCTATGTATTTCCAAGTCATTTAGCTCCCTTAAAAAGGAACTTGTAAGTTTCTAGAAAAGTCAAGAAGTGTGAAGTCCAGAGGATCTAGAAGAATCCAGAAGTGTGGAACTCAGCTCCCTGCACAGCTCGCCCTCCTCCAACCATTCCTTCACTCTAGCTTTTTTTGCATGTATAGCTGTGCATCCCTGGTGTGGGGTTTTACTCTTCTGTGTTCCTTACTCCTGTAAAAATGCGCTTCTGCTAGATACCCTGTCCTGTCTGCATCTGCTCACAACACTGGCCTTTTCGTTTCATTTTAATTCTTGCATGTGCTCTCCACCCAGCATTGTCTCGAACTGCCCCGCTGAGAATGTTTCTCCTTCAAAGCTCTTCCGCAGTTCACTGTGACGCCTCAGGATAGAGTGGTCATCGAGGGTCAGACGGTTGATTTCCAGTGTGAGGCCAAGGGCTATCCCCAGCCAGTCATCGCCTGGACCAAGGGAGGTAAGATGCCCCTGGGTTCCCTCCGCTCAGCCAGGCAAACCCAGCATCTTCCAGAATGGGCCGAGCCGGGGCAAAGCCCGCAGGACCCAGGAGCTAGGAGAAGGTGGAAATGTCTCTGTGACCGCCGTGGCTTTCATGATTCATGGCAAGGACGGCTGACAGGACTAGGGTACCAAGATGCAGACTGAATAACACCTCCACAATTCTCACAACTTACGGGATGGAACTTCCCGGGTCCCTTGTGCGCTATGTTAAACAAAGAGTGGCATTTATGCGCTGACCCCCTGCGTTCCCGCCACCATGTCTCCACCAGGTGCAGGACTATGACCTCCATAACTCGTGGTCCTTGCTGGAAAGATGGGTAGTGCTGGTCTTATGGACACACATCCACCCCAGATCTCTTGACATTTGTGTCCAGGGCCCTGGAGATCACCCGGCCATGCTGGCTTGAAACAGAGCGTCTCTGTGTCCTCTGGTCCTTGAGGGGGTCCACCCCAACCCCTGGGAATCTCTGCCTTCGGGCCCCCAGTGATGAGAGAGAGGTTTATCCACAAAGGAATTGCAAGGACCCCCGTGGGGGAGCCTGGTCTCCAGCTCCCTTCCTGTTTTCTTCCCAAAGCTTAGGCCCAGCTCCTCAGCTGCCCCTAGTCCCCATGTTGCCTAGACTTCTGTTCAGACTCTCCTCTGGCCACCTGCTCCTCCTAGCCCCTTCCCGGAGGGGGCCTGTGTCCTCCCTGCTCACCCTGCAGTGTAGGTGCATGTCCCAAATGGGATCTGCTGCATGGCTGAGCAGAACCTGCTTCCCGATGGCCAGGGCCTGCCTGCCCCAGAATTGTGTTCACAGCCCAAGCTCTCCCTGCACCGAGGATCCGTCCCCTGCCTGTGCTGGCTTCATGCTTGTGTGACTGATGCCCACCCTTGCAGGGAGCCAGCTCTCAGTGGACCGGCGGCACCTGGTGCTGTCCTCGGGCACACTCAGGATCTCCGGGGTGGCCCTGCACGACCAGGGCCAGTACGAGTGCCAGGCTGTCAACATCATCGGCTCCCAGAAGGTTGTGGCCCACCTGACCGTGCAGCCCCGAGGTAGGCACCGAGCAGAGCCTCAGCAGAATAGTTGGGCAAGGAGGAGCTGGGGTGGCTCCCAGAAGAGTGCCCAGCCTGCCACAGTCAGTCCCTCACCTGTAGATGGGAAAGCGTGGTTCTGACTCAGTTTCCTTCCTTCAAACGTCAGCTGCTCTCCAAGCTCTCTGAGCAGAGGAGCCGGTTACGTTCACAGGGTGCTGTTGCCCTCCGGGTGGGATGCAGGAGGGGCAGTCACCACAGGTGCCCGGGCTCTTGCTCTGTGTGGACACCAATCACAGTGACCCAGCACTGAGTGTGCTGCTAACAAGCTGCGCTGACCTCTCTCCCTGCTCGCAGTCACGCCGGTGTTTGCCAGCATCCCCAGTGACCTGACCGTGGAGGTGGGGACCAACGTGCAGCTGCCCTGCAGCTCGCAGGGCGAGCCTGAGCCAGCCATCACCTGGAACAAGGTGAGAGCCCTGCTGCAGAGCCCAGCGTCACCAGGGACGGTGGGTGGCCACCACCTCCTTGTCTGTCCTGCAGACTTTCCACAGCAGAGAGAAAGATATACACGTTGCCAGCTTAGGTCAGCTCTTTTTTTGAACCCAAGGCTTTGGGCATGCTGGGCAAGTGCTCTACCATGGAGCCACATTCCAGCCCAGAAGCTTGGGTCACAGATATCCTGGGAGTTATAAAAACAAACTTGAGATCTTCTCTTTTCTTGCTGTCCAGCAACAAAAGCAAAGAAAAACTTGCTCTTTCAGTCCACAGTGTCACAAGCAATAGTGATGGTTTGTTTCGTTTTGTTTTTTTTTTTTCTTTTTGTGACAGGGTCTCCCTGTGTAGTGCAGGCTGACCTTGAACTCACCATGTAGCCCAGGCTGGCATGAACTGGCTGCAGTCCTCTTGCCTCAACCTCCCAAGGGCTGGGATTACAAGCATGCGCCACCATGCCCAGCATAATGGCTTTTTTAAAATTTCACTTTCCTTTGCTTTTTCATTCAGCCTAGTACAAAACATACAAACCAGCACACACTATGTGTAGGACCTGCTAGGGGCGCTGTGCCAGGGTCTTGAGGCCCCCAGCTCTCTCCTCCTGCCCCAGCCACTCACCTCCCACCTTGTCCTTCCTCCCCACTGCTCCCTCGCCAAGCACGGGGCTTGTGCACTCTGAGTCTGCCTCTGAATCACCCTGCCCTGGGCAGCTGGAGCGCAGCCTCCAAGCCATTTCCCTTCCACAGTCTTGAGGGCACCTTCTCTGTCCCCCCAAGAAGAACAGCTTTAGTCTTCACCTTACTGCTGCCACCTTTCTCACTGCTTCACTCCAGGACGGGGTTCAGGTCACAGAAAGTGGAAAATTTCACATCAGCCCTGAAGGGTTCCTGACCATCAATGATGTGGGGCCCGCGGACGCAGGTCGCTACGAGTGCGTGGCCAGGAACACGATCGGCTACGCCTCGGTCAGCATGGTGCTCAGCGTGAGCGGTAAGGCCCGTGTCGGGGGACAGCATGTCTGCGTCTCTGCTCCCCTTAGGAAAACCAGTTTAGGGTATGCAGAATGACTGAGAGATAGTGGGTCCCTGATTCACAGGCGGAACCCTCCCTCGGGGTGTGTATTAGTCATGTCACAAGACACCTCCCTCAAAGGAGGAGAGGCTTATTTTGGCCCACTGAGCCCCACTTCAGCTAGCTGCGAGGCAGAAACAGGATGGGAGAGGGGCGCGGCGGAGGACAGCTGCCCGTGCCATGGCAGAAGACGGTGTGCGTGGGACACCTCCAGCCTGCCCCACTCCCAGCAGTGAGTCTGCCCTGGATGAGTCCACTGATGAGTGTGGTGCCCCGTGTACAGCCACCTTCCACGCCCACGAGGCCTGATTCTGTTTGAATGGTAAAGGTGTGGACGATCGCTCAGGGCCTCTGTCCTGCCCATCAGTGGATCAGGGTCCACTGAGAGCCCTGAATGCTCAGGAGCAGCCGGGTCGAGGAGAGGAGCATGGAGGCTGCTGTTTGCACAGCGAGCTGGAGATGGCTAGCAGGGGAAGGGGTCAGTGGTGCTGGGGCTCCTCAGAGAGGTCAGGGTGACTGTGCTCAGCCCTGGGAGCCAGATAGGTCATCAAGTCACAGTGGAAAACCAACCCATGAGATGATGTCAGAGAGCAGGGATTCCCCTCAGCCACTCTTTGTACACCTGTCTGCCGAAAAGAGAGAGGGAGCCAGCCGGTGAGAGCAGCTGAGGCTGAAAAGGTGTTAGGGAGGCCAGGAGGGCCTGCGCTGCTGGGAGGAGGACCATCTCATGAGCCGAAGTAGAAAGCATTTTAATAAGTAGCTCCCAACTGTGTCCAAGTCTGGGGAGTGTCTGCATCTGTGCAGGAGCAGTGTCATCGCCTGTTAAGATGAACACAGAGCCAGGCACAGTGGTGCACACCTGTAACCCCAGCATTCCAGGAAGCTGAGGCGGGAGACTGGCAAGTTTGAACCCAGCCCACATAACTTAGCAATTTAGCAAGACCCTCTCTCAAAGCAAACAAACAAGTAACAAAAAGCTGGGAATGTAGGGATGTAGCTCAGCGGGGAAGCCCTGGGTTCAGTCCCTAATTTTGCTAAAATTAAAAGGAAAAAAAAAAGATGGCCATGGCTGGTGGTGTGGCCAGAGCCTTTTCAATGCTCTGGATACAGTGCTCTGGATACGGGGTGGTTAGAATGAGGTTATCATGCTTGGCAAACAGCGCTGACAAGTTAGCATCAGGTGAAAGGGAGCAGGCGAGAACCAGAAAGCGCGTGCACCGTGGGGTACACATATGCATGATGTGTGTTGAGTATGTTGTGTATGTAGTGAGATGTGTGTTTTGCATATGGTGTGCTCTGTGTCGTATGTCTGTGCTATGTGGGGAGTCTGTGATGTGTGTGTGCCCTGGTGTTCGTACATGTGTGGGGAGTTGTGTCTGTGTATAGTGTGATACGTGTGTATTGTGTATCGTATGTGGTATGCGATGTGTTGTATGTATGTGTGATTGTGGTCCATAGTGTGTGATGTATAGTGTATTGTGCAGGTGTGTGTCTGTGGTGTTTTCTGTGTGTGTGTGTTTGTATAGCATAATGTGTGTGCTGTGTGTGACATGTATATGGTGTGCTGTGTGTGTATATGCTGTGGGATGTGTGTCTGGTGTGATGTATGCATGGTGTGTGGTGTGTCATGTGTTGTATGTGTGCACACGTGCCGTGTAGAGGATGTGTGTGAAGGTGTGGGTGTGCAGACCAGGGGAGGGACAGTTGGCACCTCAGGGGAGACCTCAGCCCCCTGGGCCAAGGCCCGACATCACCTTTAGTGTAAAACATCCCTGTTTTAGTGTAAAACTTGCCCGATTGTTCCTGTCTGTTCATGGGCTATCACATCATTCCAAAAAGTCTACAGTTTCCATACTGTTTGAAAACAGCTTTTAGTAGAATTTGTGATAAGATCACTGAAGCCATGGTTTGAAAATAGAAACACCCTGTGGAGAGCGCATGCTCGTTCCTGCATGATGTAGCGTCTAGACACTAGCAGACGAGTAACTCCTGCAGTGTTTTTTCTGACTTCATGTTTCCCTAGTTCCCGATGTCAGTCGAAATGGGGACCCGTTTGTCGCCACCTCCATTGTTGAAGCGATTGCAACGGTGGACAGAGCCATAAATTCGACGCGAACACACTTATTCGACAGGTATCTGGGCTGCGGGGTGGAATGCCCAGCTCCGGGTGCGGGGTTGGAATCCGGGCAGCCCTGGTGCACAGAGCTCTGACCGGCTCCATCCCAAGAAAACTTTTGATTTAGTACTCGTAAACAGCACTGGCTCTGACCTTTCTGGGTGTTAGGATAACAGGAGGATGTGTACTTTCCTAACGGAGTCTGAGCCATGATTCATGCATTCTTGAACTAAGTGATTTGGCAAAAACAAAAGCGTTCCCAAAGCCCTCAGTGCACCAACGCCTGTTGGCAATTCCAGCAGTTTCTCTGTACCTTCATTGAAATGCAGTACCTGTGACTTTCTCTCTTGACTTAATTAATGATTTGTTTTTAGTGTCTCTTGGTTCTTGTCTGTCCGTTTGTTGTTCTTTTGCCTTCCGCTCCGGATAAGCCAGGTACAGTACATCGCGTTGTCCACAGTAGCGATAGCAGTATCCATAGCATCAGTCCTTTCGAATTCTGCTGGTGTTGGTCCACACCGATCTGTCTCCATGCTCTCCTCCACTCAGCCGGCCTCGCTCTCCAAATGACCTGCTGGCCCTCTTCCGGTACCCGAGGGACCCGTACACCGTGGGACAAGCCCGAGCTGGAGAGATCTTCGAGCGCACACTGCAGCTCATCCAGGAGCACGTGCGGCATGGGCTGATGGTCGACTTAAACGGCACGAGTCAGTACCTTTTCCTCCGCTCCTTTGTGCCCATGGGTCAGGGTGTACTGTAGCGGGGCCTCGCGGGAGGCTATGGGTGAGGAGTGCTCGCTGGTCACCCACATGCCCATGCTGAGTGGGCACAGCTGTTTCCCTGCAGGCTGTGAAGTCCTGTCCTCGAGTGACAGAGAGATTGAAGGAAAGAGGGCCACAGATAATAAGGGCACAGTGTCCACAAAGCTCAGTGGCTGTTAAAAAGGATGTGCGTGAAGATCTTCGCGTCTCCAGAGCCACCAAGCAGGCCATCTCTTGTGTGCTTGGATGGGGGACCCCCTGGGCGTGAGCTCCAGCCACTGCCGGGACATAAGCTCTGGCTCTAGATGTCATGATCGCACTTGCAGTTGTGCCTCTGATGGCTGTGACTTTTACTGTGTGACACATTTCTGTTGTCCTTTGCATCGTGAATGCGTTTCACGTCCGCGTGCGCACACACATGCACACATACACAGAGCAGCCGTCCTTGCAGTGTGAGCGATTCCCGGGATTTGATGTTACAACAGTGAATGTGTGAGATGAAAGCGGGGAGGAGGTGAGAGTCGGGGCTCATTGCACCCCACCCTGGGAGCTCAGTGACACCCTGAGCCGTCTCCATTCTGCCACATTTGGAGTTGAACCTTGGGACACAACCTCAGTCTCTTCCCAGGCCCACTTCCTTCTTTCTGACAGCATTCTGCCTACCAGGCACAGGTTGGGCATCGTCTATGGCATCCCCCAGCCCTTCCCACATCTGGGGTGCATCTCTTCTGTCCTGGTATAGAGACCCACATCTTCTCTTTTTTTTTTTTTCACATCTTCTCTTATATGGAGGTCAAAGTGGGAGCTGCTAAAAGTCTCTTCCTGCTGCTTCCCACCACTCATTTAGCTACCAGCTCCAGTCCCCAGAAGTAGTCGTGCGGGACCTGCAGGCCACCACACCACCCTCTGACCTCTGGCCCTGGGTCCTGGCTCTGCCTCGAACTCAAGGCCCCTTGTGAAGGGCTACAAATCCTTTTCCTATCACTGCATGCCAGGTGGAGAAAGATGTGAATCTCAGGCAAAAAGAAGAAACCGTAGCTCCCAAACCCCAGTCCTGCCTTATCCATCTGTCCTACACCCGTGACTTGTACATCCTCCACCATGCCAGGTGCTGCCTGGGTCTGGGGGAGCAGCAGCCTCAGTCTCAAAGATCTGACATTTCAGGAAAGTGCAGGCGTGACGCAGGCTGAGGCATAAGGCTGAGGGAGGCAGGAGTGAGAGGAAGATGAAGGGCCCAGGCCCAGGGCCATCTCATGGAAGGTAAACCTCAAGCAGTGGCACCACAGGCGAGGGGCCCCCTAGGGCGGGGACCACAGGTGCACAGGCTCTGGGAAGGGACCACATCTGCAGGTCAGGGTGGCCGGAGTGGAGGAGGGTGAGAAGAAGGGCAGAGGCTTCAGGGCATGCTCAGAACGGGTCGGCACCACAGAGGTCTCGCACACGGATCGATGCCACCAGAGGCTGTGTCAGGAGGGCCCACGTGGACTCCTGCTCATCTGCCTGTGCATCTGGGTCTGCTGCCCCACCGTCCTGAGGCGCAGGAAGGGTTTTCCTTCCTGGCCCTCTGCTTCCTTGGTGCTTTTGCGTCCAAACCTCGAGTTCTGAGACTTCCCAAGAGCCGCACCAGGCCCTCTACCTTCATGCTGGGTCAGAGCAAGGTGTGCGCCACGGCCACACACAGTGGTGGCTCCTGCTCCTCGCCGTGGCGCCTGCCTGGGTACAGTGTTTCTGATTGCTTCTTTCTGGCCCAGGACACCCCACTTCCCTTCCCCTTGGGGTTCTCGTGGGGATGTTTTTGGTGTCATCACCGTGAAGAGGGCCACCTGTCGTTCCTTGAACTGTGTAGATCAGGTCTCAAGATGCACTGGAGGCCCAGGATGCTGCAGCCTGTGCATACATGCATGTGAGTGTGTCAGTGTGTCTGAATGTGTGCACATGTGAGCATGCTCGCCCATGTCTCTGTGCACATCAGCTTGCACGAGTGCACATGTGCTTGTTTGAATGAGTGTACCTTTGGCTCATACATGTGACTTAGGGGCACACACACATGAGGGCGTGCAGCTGTGTGTGTGTGGATGTGTGTGTGTGGACGTGTGACTGCATGCACGATACATGTGTGTCTTTTCGTCAGGTCCCAGCATGCCCTTGGGGGAAGGGTGTTGGAGAAGGCGGAGCCTGGCTCTGTGAATACCTGGGAGCAGCTTTGGGGAGCCTGAGCCCTGAAGGTCTAACCCCATGGTGTCCAGTGCTCCTATTGCCAGGAGCAGGAGACTCGAAAGGCAAGACAGAAGCTCTGGGTCGGAAGAGTGGTGTCATGGGTAGAAGCCACATTCCTGGCTAGAAAGTGCAGGATTTCCTCCACACCCGTGAGACCATTCGCAGGGTGTTCGTGGGGGCTCTGCGGGCCAGAGCTCTTTTGGAATCAAAGGCAGCATTGTGAAAGTGTGGCCCAGGGTTGTGCCAGAGCAATGGAGAGGAAGGAGGGCTTGCATCCTAGCAGTATCTTCGGAGGACTTAGCCTCCCAAGCCAACGTGGCGGCTAGTGACCCTCAGAGTTGATCTCAACATCCAGGACGGGGCATCTGGGAAGTGTCTGGCTTGCACCATGACACAGGTGATACTGAGTTGTATCTCTTCTCTGTTCCCCAGAGCTCTGAGTGAAGCCGAAAAGAGGAGAGTACATATGTCAAGGCCGGGCCGGTGACCATGAGCGGTCACCACGCTTGGAGCTAGACATGGAAACAGGGAGGCTCGGGCTCTGTGCCAGGGAGTGGAGGGCGGGCAGGGGAAGGCTGAGCTCTGCCGCACAGCCGGGCGCAGCTCTGCACCGACCTGGGGTGCTCACCTTGCAGGTTACCACTACAACGACCTGGTGTCCCCTCAGTACCTGAGCCTCATCGCCAACCTGTCGGGCTGCACCGCGCACCGGCGCGTGAACAACTGCTCAGACATGTGCTTCCACCAGAAGTACAGGACCCACGACGGCACCTGCAACAACCTGCAGCACCCGATGTGGGGCGCCTCGCTGACCGCCTTCGAGCGCCTGCTGAAGGCCGTGTACGAGAACGGCTTCAACACGCCGCGCGGCATCAGCCCGCAGAGGTTATACCACGGCCATGCCCTGCCCATGCCGCGCCTCGTGTCCACCACGCTCATCGGGACAGAGGCGATCACACCTGACACACAGTTCACGCACATGCTCATGCAGTGGGGGCAGTTCCTGGACCACGACCTGGACTCCACAGTGGTGGCCCTGAGCCAGGACCGCTTCTCTGACGGACAGCCGTGCAGCTCAGTGTGCGGCAGCGACCCCCCCTGCTTCTCCGTCATGATCCCCCCCAATGACCCCCGAGCCCGCAGTGGTGCCCGCTGCATGTTCTTTGTGCGCTCCAGCCCCGTGTGTGGCAGCGGCATGACATCTCTGCTCATGAACTCTGTGTACCCACGGGAGCAGATCAACCAGCTCACCTCCTACATCGATGCATCCAACGTGTACGGCAGCACGGACCATGAGGCCCGCGCCATCCGGGACCTGGCCAGCCACCGGGGCCTGCTACGCCAGGGTATCGTGCAGAGGTCCGGGAAGCCGCTGCTGCCCTTCGCTACCGGGCCGCCCACCGAGTGCATGCGGGACGAGAATGAGAGCCCCATCCCGTGCTTCCTGGCCGGGGACCACCGCGCCAACGAGCACCTGGGCCTGACCAGCATGCACACGCTCTGGTTCCGCGAACACAATCGCATTGCGGCTGAGCTGCTGGCCCTGAACCCGCACTGGGATGGGGACACCATCTACTACGAGACCCGCAAGATCGTGGGCGCCGAGGTCCAGCACATCACCTACCAGCACTGGCTGCCCAAGGTGCTTGGGGAGGTGGGCATGAAGATGCTGGGCGAGTATCGCGGCTACGACCCCAGCGTCAATGCCGGGATCTTCAACGCCTTCGCCACTGCCGCCTTCCGCTTCGGCCACACGCTGATCAACCCAGTGCTCCACCGGCTGGACGAGAACTTCGAGCCCATCGCGCAGGGCCATGTGCCCCTCCACAAGGCCTTCTTCTCGCCCTTCCGCATTGTGAACGAGGGCGGCATCGACCCGCTGCTCCGGGGCTTGTTCGGGGTGGCAGGGAAGATGCGCATGCCCTCCCAGCTGCTCAACACGGAGCTCACCGAGCGCCTCTTCTCCATGGCGCACACAGTGGCCCTTGACCTGGCTGCAATCAACATCCAGCGTGGCCGCGACCACGGCATTCCACCCTACCACGACTACCGGGTCTACTGCAACCTGTCGGCCACCCACACATTCGAGGACCTGAAGAATGAGATCAAGAACCCCGACATCCGGGAGAAGCTGAAGAGGTAAGTGTTGAGGGCTGGGATGCCCTTTTTCCTATGAGCTGTCCTTTTATTTTGCTCCTTCTTTGTACTTCATGGAAGAGAAACCATGTGATATTAAAGCCTGTGAGTCTAACTTACTTCACTTAACATTGTGGTTTCCGGGTGCGTCCATTTTCCTACACTTGACTCAAGTTTAATCTTCTTTATGGTAGAGGAGTACTCCATTGTGTGTAAATACCACATTTCCTGTATCCTTTCATCTCTTGATGGACATCTAGGCCACTTTCAAGACCTAGCTATTGCAAATTATACCACTTCTGGGCAGCTCTTCCTGTGGTGGGGTTGTGAGGGTCCCTGGGGGAGAGGGGACACGTTTGGTTAGGATTGGGGTTACCTGACTATCTTGGTTACTTTTCTCTCGTTGCTGGGACAAAATACCAACACCCAAAATTAGGGAAGGAAGGTTTATTTAGCTCACAGTCTGTGGAGGTTTCAGTCCGTACTTGACTGGCTCCAAGGCAGAGTGGCACATGGCAGGGGCAACTTCATGGCAGTGGAAAGCAGCAAAAGCAGCAAGAGCAAAAGAGGAAGAGCAGCAGTGAACAAGCCTCTCTCTCCCTCCTTTATATACAGGCTGCCTGTCCCAGGGCAGGTGTATACTCACACCCATAATCCCAGCATTGGACCATGAGTCAATCATAAACTCTAGAAGCTGCCCCATGACTGCATGAGGCTTTTGAGGGGACATCTAAACGTAAGCCATAACACAGTCCTACACCCAGCTGCCTCCAGGACCTTCTGCCACTCTTGGGGTCCAGTGAGACCCCAACCCTCCAAACGAGATGTCCAGGTCTTCTGCATTTTTCTAACATTCCTCCTGTCAATTCTATGCTCATGAGTGTGTTTTTCTTATTTATGGCCATTTCCTCACGTTCAGTCTTTGTAGGCAGTCCCCGTGACTGCTCATGGGGTTCCCCATAAGGGTCCCTCAGAGCCCTGGGTTTCTGAAGAGGCCCAGGCCATTGTGCATGGGAGGTGTACCGTTCCCATTGTCAGGGATGGAGCGTTGCCCCTGAGCGTGTCCTCCCGGGCCCCTAGCACTGTCTGCAGTCCCCCTGGTGCCTCCGCCTGGCCCCAGGGCAGCCTGCGAGGAGAGGAAGGCTTCCTATTCCCGACTTACCTCCAGTTTTGGGATAATGAACACCATGCCGTGATGTTTCCCATGGTCACTGTGCAGAAACGGTGGCATTGAGTTCCTGGCATCACCCCTGGATCGACACAGGCCCGGCAGAGGTGTTGAAGACAGCTCAGCACCCACTGACCGCTCTCTTCCTCGTTCTCTGCCAACCTTGACCAACTAAGGGGAGACCAGACATAAATACCAGGGAAGGCTATAGCCTCGCAGAGAGCACAGTGGGGGCTTCTGGCAGAACTTAGGGGTCCTCCCACTGCACTGGCACAGGGGAAGATTTTCTATTTGGGGGCAACCCGGGCTCCCCCAGCCCCACATCCCATGTCTATGGCCCCCGGCCCCTTTTGTGAAGGGTGTCCCCTGGGGTGCCAGGGACCGGTGGCTCCATCCCCGCCATGGAGGCTGGGGAGTGAGGCATTTCCAGCCCATGCAGAGCCCTTCAGGGGACAGAGGAGGAAGACAGAGCAGAAGTGAGTCCTCGGGACGCTGCGCATGACAGGAGGTCCGCTGTGGGCCGTCACAGCACAGCCAAAGCGCTGGCAGGCTCCTCTGACCCCTGAACCAGACAGTCAGCCTCGTGCCCCAGAACTGACAGAAAAGCAGCACACGGGATCCCGGCTTGAGTGAAGTCACAGGAGCCCCACCTGCCTGGGTGTCGTAGGAGGAGACGCTGGGACTCTGCAAACCGAGAACTCTGCTGTTGCCCAGGGGAGCTCTCTAGAAATTGCACCCCACTGAGGAAGAACACTCTCTGGAAGTAGCCAGTTCTTCACATGAATGCATTTATTCCTGAAGAGTTGGAAGAGTTTTGTTGGCAGTGTTTGTGCTTGAATATTTAAACCTTATCTTAAGTCATTGTCTTGTCTTTGTTTAGCAGGTATTTTCATTCTGGCTCATATATTTTCAATGCATGGAGGAATCCAGTTTTATTCTTTATGCTGTTTATTGGTTATTCATATATTTATGGGGAAGAGAGAAAGGATCTACACTGTGATATGAAGTGTATTTATCCTGGGAAAATAAGCAAAAGTGTGGCTAAATATTCTTCCTTGTAGGCTTTTATGTGGGGAGAGGGGCTTTTCTAATTTTTTTTTTCTTGCCTTTCTTGAGACAGGGTCTCAGTATGCAGTTCAGGCTGGCCTTGAGCTCACTTTGTAGACCAAGCTAGCCTCGAACTCACAATGATCATCCTGCCTCAGCCTCCCAAGTGCTGGGATTACAGGCATGCACCACCACACCCAGCTCTAAATTTCTTAAATAAGTGTGTGTATATATTTTATATATAATAAAAAATAGGAAAAAATTCTTTAAAATTGATAGATGTATCAGAGAAATAAAGGTGAATTTTCTTTGTCAGGTAAAACTGAATCACGTAAAATCCTGGAACAACGAGTGCTTCCCTGTACTTGTGTTTCTTTTTTAACCACACTCAGCTGTGCGGGGTCAGGTTCAGTCCGACTTCCTTTCCATAGGCTGTACGGCTCCCCGCTCAACATCGACCTGTTCCCGGCTCTCATGGTGGAGGACCTGGTCCCTGGCAGCCGCCTGGGACCCACGCTTATGTGTCTGCTTAGCACACAGTTCCGGCGCCTGCGGGACGGAGACAGGTGAGCCCTTCCCAGGACTCAGGGCGGAGGGGACCCCAGAATACAACCTCCACTACAGTATGCGGTGTCTAACGAGGGCATTTCCTTTAATAGGATCACCTGCTAAGCAATCCACACAGCTAGCCTGTGGTAAGCTTTGAAAGAGTTTGAGTTGGCAGGACTTATTTTCATTTGTAGTTTGTTACTAGTTTAATGTCTGTTCCTGAGGAATTCCAGACACGTCTGTTTTGTAAAAGCGTCTGATTCATTTCACTTAGCGGTGGGGCTGGGGATATAGCTCAGTGGTATAAGCGCCTGCCAGGCAAGTGCAAGCCCCTGAGTTTAATTCTCAGCGCCACGGGGAAAAAAAAAATTTTTTTTCACTTAATATTACATCTCTAGGTGCACCCATTTTCCTACAGATGACTCAAGTTCATCCTTTTTTATGCAGAGTAGTACTGTATTGTGTATAAGTACCACATTTTCTTTATCCATTCACCCACTGATGGACATATAGGCCGCTTCAAGATTTAGCTGTTATGAGTTGTGATACTATAAACATAGATGTGCGTGTATTACTCTGATACGTCTTTAACTCTTTCAGGAAGACACCTAGGATAGGTGGATTGAATAGCTGAATTGAACAGAACTTCTAGTTTTAGTTTTTTACTAGTTTACACTCCCATCTACAGTATAGAAGGGCTCCCCCCCACCCCACCCCACCCACACACAGCCTCTCCAGCATTTATTTGATTCCTTGTTGGTGGCCATTGTTTCAGGAGTAAGATGGAATCTCAGTGTTGTTTTAATTTGCATCTCTTTCATGGCCAGCGATGGCAAGCGTTTCTTTGTGTACTCATTGGCCATTTCTGAAAAGTACCTGTTCATTTCACGTGGCTATTTTTTGAAGTGGGTCTTCTGTTTGGGGGTCTGACTCCCCTTTTAATAGCTGCTGTTGAAAACCAGGAATTGCTGGGAAGTGGGAGGGGCCGTGGCACAGGAGTCCCTGCCCACCTCTGACCCTGCTATCTCCCGGCACAGGCTGTGGTACGAGAACCCCGGGGTGTTCTCCCCTGCCCAGCTGACGCAGATCAAGCAGACCTCGCTGGCGCGGATCCTGTGTGACAACTCAGACAACATCACCCGAGTGCAAGCGGACGTGTTCAGGGTAGCCGAGTTCCCACACGGCTACGGCAGCTGTGAGGACGTCCCCAAGGTGGACCTCCGCGTGTGGCAGGACTGTTGCGAAGGTGTGTGGCAGGGCTGGAGGGAGAGGACATCCCTGTTCTGGCTTTCCTGGCTGCATGATCAGGAGCCATTACGGAGGGATGGGGCCCATTATGTTAGGCTGCACAATCCTGCTCGGTGAGAAATGTGTGATCAGGCGATCTTGGCTTCGTGTGAACACCCAGAGTGAGTGCACACTGACTGGCTGGCTCTCTCTCTCTCACACACACACACACACACACAGCAGTGGTGTGGGCTGGTCACACCACCGGGCCTCTGGATGCCATCAGGAGACACAGGAAATGCAAATGCCTGAGGCTGCTGCCCACAGAACACTCAATAAACTTGGTTTTAAAGTAGAAACAGCACACTATAAAATAATGATGGGTCAGGCCTGGAGGCACATGCCAATCATCTCAACACTCGGAGAGGCTGAGGCAGGAGGATCACAAGTTCAAATCCAGCCTGGGCATCTTAGCAAGACCCTGTCTCCAAATAAATAATTAAATAAATAAATAGGGCCTGGCATGTAGCTCAGTGCAAAGGCCCTGAGTTCATTCCTCAGTACTACCTAAAGAAATAAATAAGATGAAAAGTGGGATATGATGAATACATGAATCAGCAACATTGCCTTTTGATCATTATCAAGTTATTACAGCCAGGTACAGTGGCACACACCTGTAATCCCAGCACTTTGGAGGCTAGGGCAGGAGGATCATTGTGAGTTCAAGACCAGCCTGGGCTACAAAGTGAGCTCAAGGCCAGTGAGCATAGTGAGACCCTGTCTCAAAAAGACAAAAAAAACAGGGCGTGGTGGTGCACACCTGTAATCCCAGCACTCGGGAGGCTGAGGCAGGAGGATCCTTGTGAGTTCGAGACCAGCCTGGGCTACAAAGTGAGCTAAAGGCCAACCTGAACTGCATAGTGAGGCCCTGCCTGAAAAAAGACAAAAAAAAAAAAAACCAACTACGCACTGTATAATAAAGCTGTATTTTAGGACTCTTACCCAGTGGGGTTTTTTACATTGGCGTCATCATGGGCACATGATCTTGATGTTCCCATAGCTAGGTGATAGGAAAATTCTAACTCTTATAATCCTTAGGACCATCCATATATTCATGAGCACAATAGTAAATAAAAGAGGCAGAACTTTAATAATGTGCCTTTAAACCTCATCTAAATCTGTAAATATTTGTGCATTAGCCTCTAGGTCCACAGATAAAAGGGGGAAATAAACATATCAAGGAAGCCTATCAGATTTCCGTTAGCAGAGTGAGCAGGGTGCGCTGGGGCCTGCGGAAGGAAATACTCAAGCTTGCCGTACAGTGCCCATAAATGGGAAGGGCCTGTTATTAGGTTTGGAAGCCCCAGAAAGAGGTCCCAGCTGGCCGACGGGGACACCACCACCTCTGCCACTTCTGGCCACTGTCCTCATAGCCTGGTTCCTACTCTGCATTCCTGAACCTCACTCATGTCAGCCAATCTTACGGTGTATGTCTCAATGTCCCCCAAAACCTCGTTCGCTCCGAGGTGGGGCTTGGGGAAGGTATTGGATTGTGGAGGCGTGATAATCCCCAGAGGATTAGTCCTTTTGTCCTGACATTAATAGTTCAGTATGTTATTTAAATTAATAAGTTAAAATTAAAGTCTGGGTTGAATATTCCAGCCTGTTTATAACACTTCCTTCCAAGTATGTGTGTGTGAAAGAGGGAAAGAGAAATGATTTTATATGTCTCCCTGTCTGTCCTGTTCCCACATTTTTTAGGAACCAATATCTGCATTTTTGCAGGGGGTTTTTGTTTTTATTTTATATTCTCCCAGTTTGTTTTCTTTAAATGCTTTTCCACAAGCATCCAGAGAATTTCATTCTGTGTTTGCAGAAAACTGTCCTCAGAAATCGTGGGAAAAGCCAATTCTTGTTTTCACATACAAAAGCTGCATTTTCTGATAACTTCCCCAGACGCCCTTCAGCTCCTTCAGGAGGATGGCAGCTGGGTGTGCTGCTGTTCTGCCCAGAAAGCCTGCTGTGCTTGCAGAGCAGTGTGCAGCCAGGCCCGCACCGGGCTCCTGGCGAACCCCTTCCTCAAGCCATCACCCACGCCCACATGGCCTCCCCAGATCTTCCCCTCTTACAGTGGCAGGCAGGGCCCTCAGCCACAGAGCCTAAAAAAACCCTTCCTTTATCTAGTTTTAATGCAGACCAAAAGCTGTATCTACAATGTAGCAGAGAAAGAAAAAAAAAAGAATTAAAGCTTAACAAGCCCAGCATTGGTTGCCATTCACCACTAATTCAGTTTTCAAAGAGAGGCGTGGGAAACCTGCTTGCAGCGCCACACCAGCTTGTGGTTGTGGCATGTGAGACCCATGCACTTCAGGACCCAGAAGCTACACCTAGGGGTGTACTCTCTGCCTCTGTTGTTGGTGGTGGAGTTTCTTGTTTTTCTTTTGAAACAGAGGCTCACTGTGTAGTTCAGGCTGGCTTGACCTGACTCTGTAGCCTGGGTTGGCCTCAAACTTGCAATGATCCTCCTGCCTCAGCCTCCCGAGTACTGGAATAAAAGTGCGTGCCACCACACCCGGCCAGGACAGAATGTTTTGCATGAAAGGGTTGTGCTCAGAGTGCATCGTCCTGTTATGCAGCACCTTGGAGCCACTTCCTGGGCCCTGTGCATTTCTGGTGAGCGCATCCGCTTTAGCGAGTGCTCCCACCTAGAGAGCCAGGTAGCCTGGCGCTGTGCAAGCTGGGGCCAAGCAGCGTGGCCCAGACACACACCCTGTACAACCAAGGGCCAGGAGGGCGTTGTTGGAAAGGCGGGAAGCCCTGGGTACTGCCACGTGGCCTTGACCCCGTGGTAGGATCAGCCAACTCCAAGATGAGGAGGCTCTGGGCAGGACTGGGGTTACTAGGAGGAGACGTGGCTATGGTTAACCTGGTTTTTTGTGTCCCTGGAGCTGTGTGAAAAATGGCCCTCTCTGCCGTCCTGAGATGACCAGTGGTCAGCTTATAGAAGAGCAGATCCAGTCGAGGGCTTGGCTTGAGCTCAATGATGAGCTGCTCAGATGAATTACAGGCATGTGAGAAGTGCTTCATGGTGTTGGGGTGATGTATGTGGGGCCCAGGTGAGTGCACTGAGGCTCCTCCCTCCACCTGAGTTATGGAGGGGCTGCAATCCCAGGAGGAGGTGTTGGGGACCTCCGGGAACAGCAGGGTCAGGCCCACTTCTTCCCCTGTGTGAGACCAGCTTATGGCTCCGTGAGGCCACCCCAGTCACAGCCTGACCTGCAGTGTCCCCGTTGGTTTCGTAGATGCGATGTGAGGATTGTTGCTGCTTGACCAGGTATGCTTACTTTCTCCAAAGTTGGAGCCGCCATCCACTCACAGGCCCTTTCCGCTTTCTCTTTAGACTGCAGGACCAGGGGGCAGTTCAACGCATTCTCCTACCACTTCCGAGGTAGACGGTCCCTAGGATTCAGCTACCGGGAGGACCAGCCAGCCAAGAGATCCAGGCCTCGGAGGGGACTGAGGTTCGTGTGTCTCTGGTGAACCGTGATGGGCAGTAGGGCTGGGGGTCCACTGTCTGCTCTGTTCTTTGCTCGGCCCAGTTGAGTACAGCAGGAGACATCCTAGTGGGTGTTGGGAGGGGGACAAGTCTTGTAGCCTCTGTCCAGCTAGGCTGTGCTGGCTACAGCCCTTGAGTACTTGACGTAGGAGGAGGGACACTCCAGAAGCATGAATTTGCATCTGGGTAGGTGACATTCCTACCTGCAGAAATGACATTTCTCAGCTTCTCCTTTTTTCCCCCTTAGTGTCAGAAAACACAGCACACACATGGGTAACACCACGGCAGCAGTCTTTGAGCACTCAGAAGGCCTGGCCACAAACGACTTCAAAGAATTTGTCCAGGAAATGCAGAAGACTATCACAGAGCTCAGAAAACAGGTAACGCCATCTACGCCACACCCTGCTCTTCATCCTGCAAACCTTTTCCACGTCTCACTTCTTTCCCTTCCAGGGAACTGTGGTGTGCCCAGCCGGCCCAGTATCCACTCAGGTGTCCCCTCTCAGTGCCTTCGCCCTTCTCTGTTGCTCATCTCTACCGGGCCTGCACAGCTGGACTCTCTGGGTTTCCCAGCTGGCCAGGGACTTGGCAGTGGGCACTTAGTATCACAGGCTCAACGTCACAAAAACCAGGTGTGGAATGCTTGGGAGATGGCAAACTTCACTTTTTGTTCCCAGACCACTTTTCAGGAGTAGCTTTGGAGTGATTGTCCATGGCAAGTGGTGCCCATCCACAGTGCTCTCCCCTCACAACCCCCAGGAACTGGCTTCTGCCTCTTCCTGGCACAGGGAGGACTCAAGGACATGTGGTGCCTTCTCTGGTCTTAGGGTTTGTGGGTACAGCTCTGCTCCTACTCCTGAACTCCTCAATTTTAGAGAAACTGGTTTATTCACCCACTGTCCTATTGCTGGAGCAAAAATACTCCATACCTACAACTTACAGAACGGGTTTAATGGCTCACAGTTTCAAAGGGTTCAGTCCATGGTCAGCTGGTTCCAACAGGGAGCAGGGAGGAGGTGGGGTCAAGAATTCACCCTTCCAGGTCACCCCAGTGACCTCCTCCAACCAGGCCCCACCACCTACAGCACATTCAGCCATGTACTCATCTATAGATGGTTCCTCTGCTGGGCACAGTGCCCACGGTCCATTACCTTCCACATACATGAGACTTTGGGTGACATTTTAGATGTAAACCATAACAAGATCATCTGCCAATGTGGCCCTGAAATCCTCTGGTCTTGGGTGGCTTCTGCCTCTTCTGTGCCCCCAGCTCCTCCATCCTGCTGATGTAAGCACATGCCAGGCCACGGGTACAGAGACCAAGCCCTGCAGATGTCAAGGTGGTGACAGATGCACGTTTCCTGGGAACCCAGTGGAGGCTGTGAGCCCCAAGGGAGTCGGGTGAGCCAGGTGGACAGGTGACTTGTGAGGTTCCCACTTGCATCACAAAGGGGCAGCAACCTGAAGCTCAAAGTACAGAGCATCCGTGTGACTTTTATAGGCAGCCCTGACTCAGCTTGGAGGCATCCAGACTGGGTCCCCTCACTGGCATCTGGGCATGGCCACCCCCGTGCCTGATGCCCACTGACCCTGAGGACTGCTGAGGCATGCGTGGGTCAACTTTGCACTTGCTTGTCTGGGCCTTTGAGTTCCAGCAGGGTCGGCCACAGATGTCTGGGGCCTCACAGGACACATAGGTCTGACTGCCACTGGCTCCTGAGGACATAGGGACCCTCCCGCTTATCTTCATGGGTCTGATAACAGATTTCTAAAATTTTAGTGACTTAAATATCAGTCCTTCTAATGAATGATTCATACAGAATAGTTGTTCTGATTTCGAAGCCAAGCCAATCTGAGATATTTCACAAGGTGAATTGCTATTCAACTAATTAAATCGTAGATGCCAGCTCTTCAAGGGTAGAATCACCTTAAAATACAAAGGGAAAGGGATTTCTTTAGGGAATTCTGGGGGTTAAACCCAGTACCCCTGCACTAAGTTACAACCTCAGCCCTACCCCCATTTTTTGAGACAAGGTCTTGCTAAGTTGCCCAGGCTGGGCTTGCACTTAGGATTCTCCTGCCTCAGCCTCCCAGAGTGCTGGGATTACAGGCATGCACCACCACACCTGGCAGAGGTGATTTTGACACTGGGACTGCATGGGTTTTTGCAAGTGACATCCCGTGCTCCTACACAGGATGGGCTCGTGTGTCTGTGCATGGCAGTCATTGCGAGAAGGGTGTGGACAGTGTTTTAACTCAGGTGCACACGCAGTGGCTTTGTCATTCAGCTTGAGCGTAGCCACTGTTGCCTGTCACCAAAGCAGGCAAGAGACTGTTGTACATGGCTCTCGAGAAACTTGTTCCAAGGATCAGGATGAAGTTGGTGCATAAGTGACGCCCACTCTAGGCCTCCACAACAGCTCCTTTAAGCTCAGTTGCAGCCAACAGAAAACCCAAAGTAAAGATGGATCCAGGGAGGCACAGGCTGCCTTTCCTCAAGGGGTCCAGGCTGCTGGCCTTCCCCAGAGGTGGGACCCCAGCTGTTGCTTATTCTGAAGGGCCTCCAGCTGCCTCACCCATCTGTACCCCCAGTAGGGTACAGGAAGCTGGCTACAGAAAACCCTTCAGGTCAGGAGTCCCAAACCTGTTAGGAAACTGGAAGTGAGTAGCCGGCAGGTGGGTGAAGCGTCTGTATTTCCAGCCACCCCCAGTTGCTGGCATCCCCGCCTGAGTGCCGCCTCCTGTCAGATCGGTGGGTGTTAGACTCTAGGAGTGTGAGCCCTCCTGTGAGCTGCACATGCATGGGATGTAGGGCACATGCCTTTAAAAGAATTAATGCAGGGCCAGGGATATAGCTCAGCAGCACAATGCCTATCTGGCAAGCACAAAGTCATGAGTTCAATTCCTGGTACAAAAAAAAAAATTAATGCAAGAGTAGAAATAAAGTGCACAATATGATAATAAAAACAGTGCATGGTGTGCTACTAATAGAAATAAAGTGCACAATAAATTAATGTGCTTGAATCATCTCAAAACACCCTCCACCCCCACCTTTCTGTGGAAAAATTGTTCTCCACAAATCTAGTCCCTGAGGCCAGTCAGCTGGGGATGTTGGCTCCAGGGAACTCCTGCCTGTCCCGAAACATCCTGAGAGTCACATGCTCACACCTGTGTGCCTCACTTCCAAAGAAAACCTGGCTCTGTTGCTGGGAACGTGATCCTAGAACTGATAGTCGTGGTCTTTGGAAAACCTAAGTGCACGATGTTCTTGTCGTGGATTGAAGACTCGGTGACGGTCTCCAGGCGCCTTCTGACCTTGTTATAACCACACTGCAGACCCCATGCCCTCGTCTGTCGGGCGGCGTGGTGTCAGGTGGCACAGTGTTGGGCATCCAGTTGTGGCACTTTCCGACACCCTCACCTGTCTCACCGGTGCACTTGGGATCCCATCAGGGGTCTACATGTGCCCCATGCCAATGCTCTGCAGTGACCAGGGCGCACTTTGTGCCTCTCCAGATAAACAAGCTTGAGTCCCGGCTCAGCACCTCAGAGTGCGTGGACACGGATGGCGAGTCCCACGCCAACAACACAAAGTGGAAAACGGACGCCTGCACCACGTGCGAGTGCAAGGTGAGTATGGGGCCTGTGTGGTGCCCCACATCCCCCGGGGGAGGGATGGCCCAGGGCTCAAGGAACACCAGGAGCCCACAGGACCAGGTACACTGCAGAGAAGGTGCTCGTGGGACCAGACCCATGGCACCTGCCCTACTAGAAGATGGGCAAAGACAGCCCCACAGAAGGTGTTGTGTGCACCAGCTGTACCTGCTGCTGGCCAGGTGGAAGGTTCCCACCGAGGAGCCTGCACATATACCACAGCTCGGGCTCCCCCAGCACGGGGCTACACAGCTCATTCCAGTCCTGCCCAGGGCTGTTGGCTCCCGTGTTGGGGACATGGCTCATCTTGGGCAGAAGGGAGATAGTGGGCAGGTGCGGGTGCCAGGTCAGAGCAGGGACCAGAAGCCTGGCCTGACAGCTTGGGGCAAGGCTGGCTGGCAGGGCAGTGATGGTGAGGGCCTGTCTGGGACATCTGGGTGCCAGCCAAGGACAGGTTTGTTTCTCATCAGGGATATCAGGGTGGCATTCGGTGTCCCTTGGCTGGTCTCACTCAGGAAGGACAGGCCAGGTTCCCTGACCCTTCTTTCTGTCCCCCCACCTTCCTGGTGGGATGAGGTGCAAGCGTAGCCTGTGGCCATGGATTCCTGTCAGAGTGATGGACAGAAAGCCGGGAGTGTGAGCCCCTGGAGGAAGTGGCTATTGTTCTTAGCTAGTTCTTGTGTGCAGCTGGGAAGCCCCCAGAATCACCACTCTGGTGCAGTTGCAGAGGAGATGAGCCCATCACTTCTGGGCACAGGCCGGGATGCACCGTGAGAAGAGGGGCCAGGGCCCAGGGTGACCAGTACATGCCCCTCAGGCTGGCCCAGAGGTGTCAGCTGTGTGTGTCTCCCCTGCAGGATGGGCAGGTCACCTGCTTCGTGGAAGCCTGCCAGCTGGCCTCCTGTCCCACGCCCGTGAAAGCCGAAGGCATGTGCTGTCCCGTCTGCCCAAGGAAAACCCCAGAGGAAGAGCCCTAGGCACTGGCGGAGCTCCTTGTGGTCATCTGCGGTCTTCGGGAGATGGCGGTGCCGAAGGCTACCCCAGGACTGAGACCCATCAGGACCTCCGGCCAGGCCTCGGGGTGCAGCACAGGCTACTCCAGCCCGTGTCCGTGCCAGGGAAGCAGAGCAGACAGGAAGGGGGACAGATGTGTCCTCACTGCGTGTCAGACTTCTCAGGTTTTTATTTAATTCTTTTAACATAAAAAATTGGTGCTACCGTTAAATTGCACAGTCCAGTCTTTAGGCTCCTAAAGTGATTCTAGCTCATGACAGTTGCTTTTCAATGGAGCAGGTCACTCTGCATGTCTCTTCCACCTGGGTCTGGGACCAGGAGGTCAGACAGGTGAAAGAAGTCCTGGAACATCTGGATGACATCACAGGCTACACTGAAAAAGAAAATCCACTTTGGCAAATGGAACGGGGTCTTTGAAGAGCCTCCTCACTCCTCCTCCCTGTCTGCCCACTTCCCCGTCTGGGGTCGCTAACATTTCTCAGCTCATCAGCATTTAACCGTAGAACAGAGCCGTCATTCACCCCCTGACGCCAGTCCTGCTCCTTGCACATGTGACTGTCACATTATTAAGCCACATTTAGAAACGGGCTTGTTTCCACTGATGGCGTGGCCCTGTACTGCACACCTCTGACCCGGAGGTGAATGCCTCATCCCATGTCACGTGTGGCGACCTCCTGGTGGCCGCATGCTTGGCAGGCAGTCTGCAGACCACGGCACGCAAGCTCAAGACCCACCCTCCACATCCTTCCCCAGGTGACGTGCAGGGGGAGCTCTGTAACTTTGTGTTGTGTGAACCCTTTGAAAGAATCAATCCCTATACCTCACGTGTACTTTAAATTGCATCATGCTTTTTGAAAATTTACCCATTTTTCAGGTGTTGACTATAGTAGGAAGATCATTTCCACTATGCAAAAGTTGTTTGAGAATTTAGTGAAAACCAACTATCGTACCTCATGGTCTCTTTTTAATCAACCAAAACCTTCCATTTGGTCCTGGAAACACATCGATCTGTGTTCTGAGGGACAGTTCCCCAAACATGCGAGTTTTAATCAGTGCTCATTACTTGCCCATGACCCCTCTGTGCCAGGCACTATGAATATCCTGGATGCCAGTGCAGGGACCATCTGCCGAGAAGACAACCTGAAGACACAGGTGTCATAGTGAGACAACGTAACCCGTTTGGAGACAGCAGCTGGCACATACGGGCACTTGAGGGTCTGGTGTGATTTGGGTGTGATGTACATGCCCTGGTGAGCTCGCTTCCCACAGAAAGAGACACCAGAAGCTAAGTGTGTAAGCCACTGAGTGTGCCACAGACATGGGCCGCATTCCAGCCCTGAGTGTGAGCAGCCCCACAGCAGTTTCATCGTGGTGTGCATCTTGAGTTCTTACCTACGCATTGCTAAGTGGTAAATAAAACCTGGTCAGTGTTCCCCGGGGCACGCACTTCTTTTGAAATATTAAGTCAAACTTGGCAATCAGATCTGTAAAGTAGGCAACCTATGAGCGTCAAAATTGGACGGTGTAAAAGTTGCTCAGGTGTAACAGTGACAGCAGAGTCTGTCTATTCTGGGAGTGCTTGCTGTCTTGTGTGTCCCTGGGGGTGTTTGTGGTCTCTTGATTTTGGCAGAATACACGAGTACAGCGTGTGGTGGGCAGGTAGCTCTCTAAATGGAAGAGAGGGAGCTAGCTGCAATTTACATCAAATTCTGTGAGTCACCTCACAATGCCGAGCGTCACCAGCTTAATGATGTGGTATCTTCACTACCAAGATAGGGACCGTGCCAGGATGAACTCTTCTTAGCAGCCACTGTGAGGGGATTGCTGTAACAGAAAGCAAAGTGTACATATTTATTTACGTTTCTAACCATTGCCGACAACCAAGTGCCTTCTTTATGTTCATTGTATTCAGTACTTTACCAAAGAGACATTTGCACTATGTAACGATGCCTTTCGGTTTAAATAAAAGGGCCACATTGTCAAGTGGAGAACGTTCTCTTTATTTTCCCCCCCTGAAAATGATAAATAAAGCTATGGCGTGGTTGCCAGGCAGCACCAAAGGAGCAGAAGTGGAGCCTAGGCTGAAGCCCTGGAGTTGCACCGCTCACTATCCTATAGGAAAAATGTGAGAAGGAATTGGGTAAAGGCCAGTTTTTTCACCGAAAGGGAGAGTACTTCATTTAGCTGGACCATGACTTCTGTAGATCCTGGGCAAGTGAGAAGGGAATACTCAGGAGAAGACATGTGCGTCTTCCCTGGTGTGGACGGAGACGAAGTTTGTCGGAGACGAAGTTTGTGGTGGGGGTGACCCCCGAGGGCCAGTGACAGGCAGGTTTCCTCCCCAAAGCAGGAGCACAGATGGCTGGCTGCCGGACACATCTGTGCAGCTCTGCAGCCGCACGTCGGTGACAACTTTTCATCCCCTGAGCTCCAGTCTGGGAGAGGGAGAGGACCCTGCTCTGAGGGAAACTGGGAAAGATTTGAGGATGTCTTTACAAGATTTGACAATACTGTCACAGGGTCTGGGGGCAGATTGCACTCATACATAATTATAAGAAAGATGAAGTTTTTGACATTGCCACATCATTTCAAAATGAAGAGAAACTGGCCAGAGCCACCTTCAAGGACATGCCGAGACACCTGCATCCCCTGCTGCCTTCCAGTGGCACCAAGATGGCACACTGGCGAGGAACTTGGTTCACACAAGGACCTGAAATTATCTTTTAGCTGGCAAAGTAGTGCATGCTTATAATCCCAACACTCTGGGAGACTGAGGCAGGAAAGTTGTAATTTCAAGCTCAGCCTAGGCAACTTAGTGACTTGGAAAGACCCCATCTCGAAACAAAAAATGAAGGGCTCAGTGCAAAGTCCCTGGGTTCGAGTCCCCATACTGCAAACACAACAACGTAAGACTCTTTGGCAGTTAGCAGGAATTACATTTAGAGACTCCAGTGGTTCCCTTTCCAAAAGTGACAAACGTGAGGTTGGAATTTTTATGATGTGAACAGGTTTCTGTTCCACTCGGCCTTGAATTTCTTGAGATTGTTGTGAAACTACCTAGAAGGAAACAGCAGTGTGTAATGCCGGCCGGACCCCTGTACCTTCCGTCCCTCCTCATTCCCAGGTTTTCCCTAGAACCCTAAGGACTCACCAGGACCAAACAGTTGCTATTCTTTGGGTTTTTGGGTGCCGAGCTGATACCTTTTTACTTGAAACCTTCTCTTGGTGGAGCTGCTTTCATTTATGATTACGGTAACAAATATTCTCAAAGCCCGGTCATGACTGGTTTTATGTCTGTGGGATTCATTAAAAATCACTTCCTCTCCATCTGCTATTACGGTTAGTCTGTTTTTCTTTGTCCAAAGAATTGGAACTCCAGAGGAAGGAAGCCAGGGTTGAAAATCCCAGCACCTTTTCCATTGTGTTCCCACTGCATCCTCAGAGTTTCCACAAGTTAACAAAGAGATCTTGAAGTGACTTTTTTTTTTATTGCCACTGTAATTCTGAATGTCAGCCCAGCAATCTCTGCCTGGAGAGGCATCTCAGAAACAGCTTCACTGTGGCTGGTTCAGGGTTAGTGAGGAAGGAACTATTTCCTCTCCCTCTGTCCTTCCTAATGGTTGTTAAACAATAACCATGAAATGGTACGGCTTTCCTATATATAAGTTTAGGGAAGTAAAGAACAGAAATCTGATTTTTATTCTATTTTCTTTTCAGACATTAAGCCTAATCTTAAGTATCTTGGAAAATCTTTTCCTTGTGTTTCACCAAAATCAAATCCCTCTTTAATAATTATTCATCCACAGTTAAAAGCCCTAAAATAAATAACCCCATGACATCATGCTTCTGTGATGTCTAATTGCCTACATCCTTCCCAGCAGGCAGACTAATTTTCTCGTTTGGCCTTCACTGAGCACAACAAGGGGCCTTGTGGAATGCGCAGCTTGCAGCTGTTTTGGAAGAGGTTTCTGGACAGCATTCATGTTTATGTTCTTTAAAAACCATGGCACCAGAAATTATCTCAGAGGAGGACACCGGTCTTCATTTCTTAGAACTGTAACTTAGAGCCCCAGGGACCAGGGGCCGGGTGCTGGTGGTCATCCTCCGCACCAGATTTCTACAGAAGTCCTGCGGGAGCCGCTGGGGGGCCGCTGTCTCCTCTGCCACCTCCCAGAACGCTGGCCCCAAGACCCAGACCCATTTCTCTGACCCTAAAACCAGCCCTGCATTGATTTCACCAAACTTCAAGTGCACGTATCAACTTCAAATTTGATTTCTTGCCTGCCCTGCTCAAAGTATTGATACACTTGCCCAGCTCCTTGGACCTTCCTCAGGTGCGGGAGAAAAAACACTTTGGTCTCGGGAACCTGAATGCTTAGGATAAGGCTTCTTTCTTTTGCTGAGCTGCCGTCCTGACTTGACCTTTCCATGTCTTCCTATATTTTCATTTGAGAAACAAGCGATTGCATCGCCTGCCCTGGGAGTGCATCATACAGATAACGTGAGGTGTCCACGCCCGTGCTCCAGCACAGATGCAGAGTTGGGCTATAGCTCTGCTTTGGTCACTTCAGCACAGCCCTGCCAGGCAGAGATCTGCCTTGGGTGTCCTGCCACCCCGTATCTCACAGTTAGTGGCTGTGTCTTCATGCAGGAAGGGAGGGGAAATGCTGGGACTCTGGGCTTCCTCCATGGGCTTGACTAAAGATAATGAAGTTGTAACAAGAAAGGACCCCATCTGACTGGAACATCGAGATTAGAGCCGAGCTCTGGCAGCCCAGTTCTCCAGGGACCAAGAATATGTTTTTAAGACACAGTGCCCCTGGATGCAGAGAGCCATGCGGATTCCTGCTCGCTGAAGCCCACCTGGTCCTGCACCCCACATACCCCGTCCTGCACCGCTGGATTCCCACAGACCTCAGAACACACCTTCCCCACCTCTGGTCTGTCTTCCTGCCGCTGGTCCCCATCATTCACAGTCTCCCTTCGTCTCCCCTGTGGCTCACCACCACAGCACAGCTGACCAGTCTCTGGGAATAGGTCCAGAGTGAGCTTTGTGCTGGGCTTGCTTCTCCCCGTGAGTGACCAGCTGCCCTCCCTGTACAGCTCTTATCTCAAAGACAAGCACACACCAGTCCTGTCTTCGCTGCCATGGATTCAGAGCTTGTTCAGGCCCTGTTCCTGATTGAGCACCAGCTCAGTGGCAATGATCCTGTCACCTTTTAAGCTGAAAGCCTTTATTTGTGAGCTAATGTAACACAGTCCTCTTAGTTTCTGCAAAAATTAGTGCAAAGACATAGGATTTGGACTAGCTGTGTGTCCCTGACCATCGTTCCTGATGCTCAGATTATCTAGCCTGCTGGAACCTAGACTGCTTCATCAACAACGTCATCTACCTATGTAAGATGAGTTTTCCCAGCATTCGGGAGGCTGAGGCAGGAGGATTGTTGTGAGTTCAAGACAAGCCT
>NW_004955487.1:4940741-4973221 GCF_000276665.1 Chinchilla lanigera
CTAGGCCTCCAGCTGGACTCAAGGAGGACATTGCCATAGGCTCTAGGTCTTCAGCTGGACTCAGGCAGGACATTACTGTGGGATCCAGGCCCTCAGCTGGGATTTTTGGGTCCCTAATGTGTGGACAGATCTGCACACTTCTGCACTTGACTCTGGGTGAATATTATAAAATAATCCTATAAATTCTGTGTCTTGTATTAAATTTATTCCCTTATAAACCCTGACTACAACACTACCCTTCTCTGCCACCCCCTCAGGCCTGGGGCTGGAAGTGGGGGGCACTGTTGGACTCAGAGTCCCACGTTACCCCTCCAGAGTTGTTATTTTGTCACCAGATGGGGTCTGAGTTTTCCCAGGCTGTGATAAGGAGCCTAACCCACCCTCACTGTGGAATGTTTTCAGGTTCGCTGGCTTGTCACGGAGAAAGAATTTTCAGGACACATTAGTAAGAGTCATGAAGGGATTTATTAGGCAGAAACTTAAAAGTATGGACTCAAAGAAATAGAGTGCGAAAGGGAAAGACACTTCCTGCCTCTCTCTCTCTCTCTCTCTCTCTCTCTCTCTCTCTCTCTCTCTCTGTCTGTCTCTCTTATGTCTCACTATGCAGTTCGGGCTGGCCTTTGAGCTCACTTTGTAGCCCAGGCTGATCTCGAATGTGCAGTGATCCTCCTGCCTCAGTCTCCCAGGTGCTGGGATTTCAGGCATGCACCACCACCCCTGGCTAGGTTTTTTTTTGTTGTGGTTTTGTTTTGGTTTTTTTGGTTTTTTTTTCCGATACTGGGAATCGAACTCACGACCTTGCACTTGCCAGGCAGGCACTGTGCTGCTGAGCTAAATCCCCAGCCCGTTTTTATTTTTTAAAGATAGGTAATTGAAGCATTCTTTGGATTCTCTCTACCAGTTCCTTTATCTTATGATCAGGTTTCTGCTCTTCACTTTCT
Organism: Chinchilla lanigera; assembly: GCF_000276665.1. NCBI lineage: Eukaryota > Metazoa > Chordata > Mammalia > Rodentia > Chinchillidae > Chinchilla > Chinchilla lanigera. Next base: position 4,941,683 of record NW_004955487.1, read on the forward strand.
TAGTTAAGCAGATTCTGGGCATCCAGGATTCCTGAGGAATTTGGGTAGGTTGGGTCTGGAAGACAAGGACCCCAAATTTAACCAAGGGACATTACTATGGGTCACCTTGGGTGACTTCGATGGGGTCGCGGAAGTTTCAGTCCTCTTAAAAGTACAATTTTTAGTTATGATTTCCTCATCTCCTTTCTACCTATGTTTCACTTCCTTGTTTCTTTTGTTTTTTTTGTTTGTTTGTTTGTTTTTTCTCTGGTACCGGAACCGACCTTGCGCTTGCCAGGCAGGCGCTTTTGCCGCTGAGCCTAATCCCCAGCCCCTCACTTCCTTGTTTCTACTCAGACAAAAACATGAAGCTTAAGGAAGGGACTGGCTTGTTCAGGGATACAGCTGTCAGCTGAGCTCAGGAGGAAACCAAGAGTGAAAGGTTTGGGATTTGTAGATGTTCCTCTATCTTTTCCCCTCCCCTCTTCTTCCCTCCCTTCCTCTCCCCTCCCCTGCCCTCCTCTCCCCTCCCTTCTCCTCCCCTCCCCTCCTCTTCCCTCCTCTTCCCTCCTCTTCTCTTCAGGGCAGCACTAATTGCAACTGAAATGCATGATTAAACCCTTGGCTGAAGTCCCTGGTACATCAGGAGAAAATTCAAATTCCATTTCCATCAGCGTCATGCTGAAATTTTTTTTTTTTTTTTTTTTTTTTTTTTTTTTTTTTTTTTTTTTTTGTCTTTTTGAGACAGGGTCTCGCTATGCAGTTCAGGCTGGCCTTGAGCTCACTTTGTAGGCCAGGCTGGTCTCGAACTTGCAACAGTCCTCCTGCCTCAGCCTCCCAAGTGCTGAGATTACAGGAGTGCACCACCACCCCCGGCTCGTCATGCTGAATTGAGGTGCACAAACCTCCGCACTGTTTTGCTTGCCATTCCTCTCAAGAAAATTAAAATAATAATTAAGATACTTTTATACTCACTCAATTTCTTTCTTTTTTTTTTTTTTTGTACTGGGAATTGAACTCAGGGCCTCGTACTTGATAGGCAGGCACTGCGCTGCTGAGTTACATCCCCAGCCCCTATAGTTGTTCAATTTCTGAAAAAAATTGTTTATTAAAATTGTTCAAGGTCCATAGCCTTAATACTAAAAGTCTATGCCAGTGGTGCTGCAGCAGGCTGTTTGGAGCATTGAAAGCTCTAAAAGAGTCTCCATCATTGGATGCCTTTGCTTATAAGATGGGCATGGCTAGCACACACCTGTAATCCCAGCAGTCAGGAGGCCGAAGCAGGAGGATCCTTGCAAGCTCAAGGCCAGCCTGTGCTACATAGTGATTCAAGGCCAACCTGAACTATAGTGAGACCCTATCTCAAAAAACAGAGGGCTGGGCACGGTGATGCCTGCCTACAATCCCAGACTCCGGGAGGCTGAGGCAGGAGGCTTACAAGTTTGAGCTCAGCCTGAGAAATTCAGGGAGACCCTGCCTCAAAATGGAAAAACAAAAGGAAGGGGGAGGGGTGTAGCTCTATTTGAAGGCTCTGGATTCAATCCCCAGTACTAAAAAAGTAACTAGAAAGAAAAGAAATAAAAAGTCACAAGGGAAATCACATTTTCTAAAACTTCGTTATTCCCGAAGACACAGGCAGAATTCCGCAGCAATCTGTGTGTGAAGCAGGCCCTTGCAGGGTGAGTTCTCCCAAGCTGCCAGAGGCCTCCGTGAGCCACAGGTTCTACCTCTCAGTCCCAGGAACTCAGAACCAAAGTGTGGCCCGGGGTTTCCTCATTCACGTGGGTACCTTGGTTCAAACCCATGAGTAATCACCTTTCTCTCTGTCCCCTCTCCGTTTTCCATTCCCCCAAACCCAGCGTCAAGAAGTTTCAGGGCCTGTGGTGCCAGGCTCTGTCTCAGCTCTGCCCCAAATTGTCCTGGCCTCCCTGATGTCTGTGCCCTCACCTATAAGATGAGGTTGCTAGAGATGGCGCCCCCTCCCGGGATGAGGAGCCCAGGGTGCATAATGCAGAATTGAGAGCTCTTTGATAACTAAAGTACTCTATGCCGCTACATCTTATTATTTAAACTGCAGTTGTGCAGATGAGCTAGAGAAAAATGACATATTCCATACAGGGGAACAATGAGCTGAACTGTGGTGATTTCCCATTGGTAACAAAGGAGCTAAAGTACCTTTCAGCAGAACTCCTCTCTTTGAAGTGCTCCTGTCCGGTGCCAAGCAGGCTGTTATGGTTGATACATAGTGTCAACCTGAGGAGTCTAGAGGTTTGGCTAAGTGACTCAGCAGTTCTACATCCTCGCGTGAAAAGGACATGCCCTTCCTGCTCTGGGATGTTGTTCATTGTGTCTAGTTGAGAAGTTTAGAAGGTTAACTGACTCAGCGGGGAGCCAGGGTGCTTACTTTGTATTCATCCTGAACCTGTGCAAGAGGAAGGCTTGGAGATTATGTGAGTGCTGCACGCTCCCTGGGTGGGGGTAGCCTGCTTACAATATAAGGGAGGAAAAGAGACTTGTGTCCTCCCCCACACCTTTTTTTTGCTCTTGCTGATTTTCCTGTCTTCTGCCTCTGTGCCCTGCTGCCCTGCTTTGGAGCCAGCTGATTATAGTTTATATATATAAACTTCCAAAAACTGTAAGCTAAATAAACCTTTTCTTCCTTACTTTTGGGTGTTGGGTATTTTGTCTCAGCAAGAAGAGAAAAGTAACCAACACACAGTTCAAAGACAATTTAGTAACACTCACCAAAAACTACACAGTATTAGACAAATCTTTGATGTAAAACCATTCATTCCTCCCAGTGAGCCTGGACCCATTTTCCCAAAAAAGATAATAGACGCAGATATCCTCAGCTAAAGCACAAGGGCCTTCCGTGAGGCCAAGTGAAATGGCCTTGCCCAAATACAACTTTCTATGGATAACTTCAGACACAATCACTGCGGGTGCTCCCTGGAGATCTACAAATGTGATAATCCAGAAAAAGACATTCTTGAGAAAATCACATTTGTTGTTCAGACCCCTTCCTTCCCAAATCCTCAAACCCTTATAAAAATGCCAGTCTCTCACCCTGGCAGCATGATCCCTATCCCTCTGGACAATGCACTCTGGTCTGAATAAACTTCTTTTTATTCTGATCTTGGGAAGTTCTTCTACTGCCCACAGCCTCGGTCCTCCACACACCTTCCCCGCAGCAGGAGTGACTGGATTTCTTGAGGGCCCCATGGGGAATTCCTCATCTTTGGGGACAAGACTCATGGTGGGACCGCTGCTCTGGACCTCAGCACAGGCTCTGTCCTGGTGCAGATTCTTAATTCACTGACAGAGACCTTGGACAGAAGGAGAGCTGTGGTCACCACCATGTATGGACAGTGTGAACAAGACGACTCTTTCCAATCTGGTTGGGAATTACTTTCTTGACCATGGAAATCCAAACAGCAAGAACATTTTCTGCAAAATGAGCCTAAGCTGGTGGCCTGGGTAGCTTAGACTGTTGGAATAGAACTTCCTGTTTGCATAGTGTAGACTCCCTTTGGACAATACGTGGAGGGACAGGAATGCAGGGCATGGCACCCATACGTGGGAGGCCTGGCTCTATAGCAACTGCCACTACGGTCTCCTCTCTCCCAGAAAAGTGGGTGCTGTGTCTTGTCAACAAACACAACCTGGTGCCTGGTGGATTTCCCAGCGCACTCCTGTGAGTCCTGCAATGTCTTCACGTCAAGTCTGGAGAGACCCAGCTCCTCTGACTTGGACCCGTGGTTGGCACACGACCTGAGGAGTAAAGCTCCCAAGTGGGAGGCTGGCAGATGACGGCTCCTTACGAAAAAGCAGGTTAACACCACTGGGATTCAATGTGAGTAATGCACTTTCTTCTGGATGATCTGGTTCTCATTTTTTAAAGATTCCTTTTGTTTATAGTTTTTTGGTATCAATAACAGCATTACCCTGGGGAAGTGAGATCACTGTGTGGAAACTCAGAGACACCAACACCCCAGAGACCCCTGGGTCAGCAGAGGAGAGGGGGCACTTGAGGTCAGGGCCCTGTGGCCACGTGGCTCTGCTGGGCTGATTCCCCCTCACAGCCTCCCGGGGAGATGAGCAGAGGCTGAGAACGCAGGTCCCTCAACGGGCGCTCAGACCTCAGCACGGCCACTCAGCCCATGCCGGCCTCTCACCCCCTTGTGGCACTCAGCATATTGCTCAACATCTCTGGACTTTGCTCCCATCTTCTGTAAAATAAGGCCCAGTGTTATTTTCAGGATTCAGTGGATAAATGTGGAAGGTTTAGCATGGAGCCTGCAAATCAAACGGTCATTCTGATCACCACCACCGACATCCTCGTTGCTCCCTTGGGGATGTATTTGCCGTTTCTTCTACGCATTCATCCATGTGGTGGGCAACTTTCCCTCCTGAAACAGGAGAAGGCAGGACCACAAGCAGCAGAATGTCGTCTTCTTTTTTCTTTTGACTTTCCCAAAACTTAGATTCTTAGACTTGAGCATTTTCTTTGGGAGGAGACAAAGGCAGAAGAGGAAGAGGCGGAAGGCTGACTGACGCATGTGCAGTCAGCTTTCCATCGCTCTAACACACACTTGGGAAATCAAAGAGGCTGAATGTGGCTCCGGCCTGTGAGTTCCCGCCGAGACTGGTTGGCCTGTTATTTGCACACCTTGGTGGGAGGAAGTAGAGGAGGAAAACCCTGCACAGCACGGTCAGGGAGCAAAGGAAAGAGCAGGGAGGGACTGGGGGACCCACAGCCACTCCTAGGGCACCGCCTGCCCTAAGGACCTTGTGCCGGGCCTACCTCCCAACACTGCCACCCTGGGGACCTACAGGGACCTCTACCAGAGGGGCACTGTGGTTCCAGCTCAGGGAGACTCTGGGTGGTAGATTAACGAATGATCAACTTGGAGCGCCCAGCTGAACTGAGGAGGCGTGGTGCTGAGTGTAGAAGTGGTGCTGCCTGAGGATTGCTGCCAAGAGCATAAAAGCAGAACTGGAGAGGAAGATGGTGTGCTGTCCGTCCTCCAGGAGAAGCACTGGTTTTCCTGATATGAACTCAGCTGTTATCATCAGAGGAGCTCAGGTCCTCGCTGTCGCTGAGCATGGATGTGGTTCTCTTTGGGGGAGCTCTGATCCTTACCTTGAGTGCAGATCCCTCAGCCTGCTGGCACAGATCCTTCACCCTGCTGGCACAGCCTTCCTAGCTTCCACCACTGACCTTTGGGCCTTCCCAGTGCAGATCCTTGGTACAGACCTGCATGAGACATTGCCATGGGATCCAGGTCTTCAGCTGGATTCTTTGGGTTTCTAGCGTGTGGACAGATCTCCTGCACTATTCTGCATTTGACTCTTTGGGTGACTATTATAAAATAATCCTATAAATTTTGTGTCCTGTATTAAGTTTATTTCCTTGTAAACCCTGGCTCCAACACTGTGGGTCCCCAAGGTGCCCCCAGCCTGAAGCTTCTGCATCTCAGTGCAGCATCTCTGTCTCAGGAGGGTCCACTACTGACCTGCAGCCTCGCCCTCCCTGGCTCCTCACTGCAGGTTAGATCCCCCAGGTGGCCCATCTGAAGTGGGGAGAGGGTGATAGGAACAGGAGGGGTCTGTCTCTCAAGGAGACAGTGTGACCTGTCAGACAGGAGACATGTCTGGCCAGAGCCGTCCTCCTGCTTCGTGTCGTGGGAGAGGGTGGAGGTAGAAGAGAGCCACGGAGCAGTAGGGTCAGGTGCACGTCTGGGACCTGTCTGCTCCAGTGACATGAAACTTGATCCACAGCAGAGGAAAGTGCCCCATCACCCGGTCAGGTCCCCTCCCAACACTGCTGCCCTGGGGATACACGTGAGCTCTGGGGCACTCGGAGATGGCAGTGTGGGTGATATATCCCTGCAGATGTGCGTTCAAGGGCAGGCGACCGACCCTCTGTAAGGTGTGCTTGGTGTCATATCCAAGCCCCACAGCAGCAGTGCGGATCCTGGAACTGGGGTGCACAGGGCTGCGCTGTGATAACCAGGGTCCTCGAGGGGGTACAGTGCTCCCTAGGGCGCTGACACCATGGGCAGAGCCGTGGGCTCGCTGAAGAGTGTTGAGACCAAGCTGGACTGGAGAGACGGCGGCGAACAGCGAGTTTGTGTTCCTGGCCGGTGTCCCCGGTGTCATGCTTAGACCCTGGAGCAGAGCAGCTTCTTATGCCAAGGTCATCTTCGAGGTCACAGCGTCGCCCTAAGAATGGCTGCCATGGGCTCAGACCAATGTGCAGCAGTCGCACTTTGAGAACAGCGATGCTGTTGTCACCCGGGATGGCAGGCTGGTAAGTGGCTCTCCCTGGAGGCAAGCTTCCACTGTGGCTGCTGGCTTTGTTAGAAGTGTTTACTGGACTGGAGACAGAGTCCTCTGTATCTGTGGTTTTGAAAGGGTGGATCCCCGGCCAGACCTTGCTAGAAATGCAGTTTCAAAGCCACACAGAAGGAAACCCGAGGAACAAAAACTCCAGCCCCGGGGCCTTAGGCTGTCTGATAAGCCCATGCTGGCGTATGCTGAAGTCGGAGAAGCACTGATTTCCACTGATTTCCGCAGACCCATGTTTATTGTTACTGTGAAGAAGGAAAGCACCGCTATCCCAGCGCTCATCTTCCCAGGCTCAGCTCTCCAGACCCCTCAGCTTGCCGGGTCACCTGTCATCCACAGCTCAGTGTCATAGCCACCAAGGCCAGGGCCAGCTGCTTTGGTGAGACGGTGCCAGCACACAGCTCTGTCCCACAGTAGAGGACCCAGCCCACGCACTTGGATCTCTGGTCATACCGCTGCATCCCTGTGGGCAGCAGGAATCCATGTGTCACAGCCCCTGGGTGCAGCGGGGCGCTGCTCCGGCACATCTGTGCTCCGGTGTGGTCCTCCTGCCTGGTCCAGTCCCAACAGAAGGGCTTCCCAGCCTCTCTGCGAGCTGCACTTACTCTGCACCCTTGCAGCAAGAGGCTGATATTTTCCAGGCACTGTGGTAGAACCTGGTGTGGCCTCTGAACAAAATCAAACCAAGCCCCTGCCCTTGGGGGCTTCCAGTCCACAAGGATGGGGTGTGGACTGAGAGCCAATGTTTGTTAAGAATAGCCTTATATATACATGCAGTGAGCCCAGGCATGGTGGTGCAGACTTGTGACCCCAGCATTCTGGGAGGCTGAGGCAGGAGGATTGCAAATTCAAGATCAGCCTGGGCAACTGAGTGACTTAGTGACACTCCTTCTCAAAATAAAGAATAAAAGATGAACTAGGATGTAGCTCAGTGCAGAGGCCATGGTTTCAATCCCCAGAAATGCAGAAATAAATATAACTATGTCCATGCAGTGTACAGAATATTTGAGTAGAATGAGTGTTACAAGAAAGAAGCTGAATGGGCCAGGAGGGTGGGAAGTTGCCGCACTCACTGAGACCCACAGGCGGCCTCCCCCGCATGGCTCCTGGGCACTGCCACCTCCCAGCTCTTCTCCCTCAGGGTGGCTGCCTCTGTCCTTCCTCATCTTCTCTGCCAGCTCTCTGAGAGAGCGGGGGACATCGTGTCTGCAGGACCCAACACGGACGCCTAAGTAGCCATGTTTCCGGTGATGCCTATCTTGCAGGCAATGGGCGATGAATCACTTGAGACCCCAAATCGCTTCCTCCAGATTTGCCCCGAGCAGCTCCACAGAAGCGGAACGGTGTGGAACTGGGAGTACTTGTTGCTTTCCTTTCTTCTGCCCTGGGGACTGAACCCAGGGCCTTCATACTGTCTGTTCTGTCCCCAAACCCTGTCTCTCCTATCCCACTGTTACTATTGATGGCCAAACATGAATGAGCGCGGAGGTGCTGCCTCTGTCTGGTGCCCGTAAAAGCTGGAGTCATCCTGCGGCTGCCGCCCCAGCCAGCATATCTGGCTTCCGGGCTCTGGGAGCCCTTTAAACGGTTCCTGCCGGAGTTAATCCCAAACCAGCCCCCGCCGTGTCTCCACCAAGGTCCTTGAGGGCACCTTTACATTATCAGAGGGAGTTTTCCTGCACCTGATAACTTCCTGCTCCGTACTGCTTTCCCAGCCGTGAGGAGACGCAGCTGCCACAACCACAGGAATTTCTGCCCCAGCAGGGACCCCAGAGCCGCTGGGAACCGAGCTGCACGGTGCTTCCCAGCCTTGGCACAGCCGGGGCTGGCTCTGGCCTCGTGCGTGCGTGCCATCCAGGCCCACTCTGGCCATGCTGGTGTCGTCCCTCTGTCCCCGGGAGCCCAGCCCTGTGCATCCGCCGGGCCAGGCAGTTGCCTTCCTGGAGGGGAGCCTGAGGTGTTCCAGCAGCGGCAAAGCTGCGACTCCCCACAACGATTCCCCACCTCCGCCCAGCCCCCACTCGGAAGTCTGTCTGGCTCCGCCTGCCATTGCCTTCCTGTGCACCGCATCGTGGACCCCATCATGGTCCGGGGCTCCTCCCCCTCCCCTCCCTCTTCCCCTCCCCCTCCTCCTCTGGTCTCCTGGTGGCCCAACAAGGTTCTCTTCCCAGCTCCACCTCCACTTTGGCCCAATGAGAGCACAGATGCGTCCCACCCCGGGCCTGGGCTCCCAACTCCCTGCCGGGTGGGGGGCACCTCGAGGAGACTCACAGCCTCTGTCCTTGCCCCTGTGCTGCCCTCACATTTAATAGGCCGTGACACTGCCAGGTTTTGCTCCAAAACGCACACAGCTGCTTCTCCTCTTGGCCCTACTCTCTGCCCTCACGCAGCCGCCCTCCCTCCTCTGGGCCGCAGCACCAGCCCCCCACCAGGTTTCTCCCCTCTTCACACCTGCTTAGCGCTGCTTAGTGACTCCCGCCGGGGACAGCTGAGGACACTTGGGAACGTTGGTGATCCTTAGAGCGGAGGCCAGGGTGCAGCCGGACACCTGGGTCCCCTCTCATCGCAAAGGTTCAGTTGCTGTAGTTTCCCTTACATCCCCCGGGGACTGCTCACTGCTCTTGGAGCACCCCTCTCCGGCTCTCCCCTGGTCGCCAAGCCCTGCAGGGGTGCACGGGGTCTTCCTCCCTCCCCTCCCTCTGGTGGCGGCACCCCTGCCAGAAGCTGCTCCTGGCCTGTTCTCCCTGGTCCCGCTCAGCCCAGCTCTACCGTTTCTCCCCTCAAAGACCTTCCTTCTGCTTCAGGGTCTCCTTGCCCAGGGCCTCTTCACTCTCTGAAGATGTGTTTATTCGTGTTACCCCGTGACGGAGTCCAGCTCCAAGCTCCCCTGCAAGCTGGATTATCACATCCGCACACCCACGCAGGCAGGCGTTGGAAGACAGATGTTTCTCATAAATCCAGAGCCCAGCCGCAGCGTTTATAGCAGCTCTGCGATTCTCCTCCCAGCCTCAGAGCAGGGGCCCTGGGCTCCTGATCTCAAGGCACATCCGGGGCTCCTGCTGTCGTCTATTTTTTCCAGCAGTGGGAAGACAAGGGCCAAAAGCCAACGAGTGTCTGAGTTGGATTTGTCCCTTCCACATAGTGCAGTAGTCCATTTACACCACTATACCACAAGGCCACAGACCTGTGAGTTACGAAGGAAAGAGGTTTATTTTGCCTCACAGTCCTGGAGGTAGGAGGTCAAGGGGCCGCTTCCAGGATGGCCTCCTACTGGCAGACCCCAAGGAACCTCGGGATATTGTGGGGTCAGGGACAGGGAGTGTGTGTGTGTGTGTGTGTGTCCCGGCCTCTCCCCTCTCCCCATTAAGCCAGCAGGCCTGGATGGGGGCTGCTTGTCTAACCCTCACACCCTCCAAAGCCCCCGCCTCGGGGGACACCTAAGCCACATCCAAAGCACAGTGACAACGTCAGACAGGCAGCATGGACGGTGCAGATTTGTCCCTGCTGTCCTGGGCTTCTGGAAGGATGGCGCTGCCCAGTTGGCTCCACCCAGGCCCTTCTCCTGGGCCTGCAAACCGCATCTTCTCCCCGCATCCCGTGAGCGTGTGTGCCCTGCGTCCTCCCCTAGGACACCGCTCACCTTGGGTGGGGCCCAGCCTGGTGATCTCATAAAATCTAATCCCTTCCTGAAGACCTGTGTTCCAGGACAACCTGTGTGGCCCTGCGCAGCCATCGGTCTTTGCCCGAGGTGATGAGCTCCTAATGGCACGGCTGGAGCTGGAGCTGGGCACACAGGCGGAGTCTGGGCTGCACCAGCACAGGCACAGGAGCCAGTTGTCCTGGCAGTGCCCTTCCCGGGCCGCCACCCCAGGAGGCTGTGGCTCTGAGGACCCGCCATCTCTGTCCCCACTGCTGCTCCCATGGTGCTGGGCAGGGCCAGGTGGAGTCAAGCAAACCACAGCTGGACTCTGCCGTGCCTGTTTGTTCACCTGTAATCCAGTGATGGCCCCCAAGAAGCTCTGAGCCCAGTAGCTCCTGTGACCCCGGACCCCAGCCACACACACGGGGGTCACGTTTCCCAGGACCCAGGGTGCCCTTCTCCCCAGAGCAGTGGAGAAGAATGCAGACCTGGGGTCCAGCCTGGAACTAGGCAGGGCTGCTGGACCCAGGGAAGAAAGCCCTAGTTGTTTTAGGGGATGGCACCCTGCCCTGACCCAGGGCTGGATTTGGTGCTTCTATTGTGTGCAAAGGAAAATTCCTGTGAGAAAATCCGTTTGCACAGAGCCCCAGCCTGGCCAGGGTGCGAGGACCCAGGGGCACATGCTGTCGGTCAGCCAGCTGCTTCGAGGGGCACCGGGCCTGGGCCTGGCTGAGGTCCCTCTGCACGGAAGCTGCGTCTCTGGACGGTGACTCAGCGGCTCTCTCCGGGTGACGTCCACGCCCGGTCTCCCCAGTGCGCGGTCCTGGGTCTGGCCCCAAATCCGGGCCGCCTGGGAAGCGTGAGGCCAGGCAGCCCCAGAGCCAGCTGGCTGGAGCAGGGGGGACACAGGCTCAGGGAGGCCCCTGCTCCCTGCCAAGCGCCGCTGCCACAAAAGGCCGTTGTTTTCCACTCCGCCCCCTGGGGCTCCTCCGGGTTGGCAAACCAGGGCCTCAGCTGTGTGGCTTTCCAGGGAGACGGGAAGCCAGGAGGGCTGGGAGCCCGCGAGCTGCAGCTGTTGCACACATGGAGGGAGGCGCTCAGGGGTAACAGCAGTGGGCGGGGGAAGATCCAGGGTGGGAGGGAGGCCCGGGTCAGGGAACCTGGTTGCTCTGCTCACAGCGCTTGCAGTGCAGCTACCGCCCCCTAGTGGACCCCTGCACCATTACAGGCAGAGGCCGAGAGACCAGTGTGCCTTCCAGCGCAGCGACCCAGTGTCGTACAGAGCAGGGGCCGGGGGCCAGAAGGACAAGGGACAGCCTTCCTAGCAGCCATGCAGCTCTGAGGCCTTTGATGATCCTACCCCAGGGCACTCCACCCACCTGAGAGTTAAAAGCGACCCTACTGACGTGTCCAGAGCAGGTGGCCTGTTGTCCGAAAGGCTGGTGACACGTGGTCGTCTCCCTCACTGTCATCACCTGCAACTTTGGTGTCCAGGGACCTCTCAGCCTGACCCCAGGGCGTGGCAGAGCTTCCTCGGGAAGATTTGGGGAATGAAAAGCTGCCACAAATGACCTGGTCCGGCGACCATCGGACATGGGATGGCCCCAGGAGGCCCCTGGTTCTCTTGCTGCTTGACTGCCCCTGTGACGGGCATTCTGCACCTTCTGTGTTGACCGTCGCTTCTCGCATTGATCTCCATGATGCCATGTGCTCCATCTGCGCCGGCGAGCTATGCTTCTTCTGTAGGATACAGGAGGACCCCAGCATCTGGGACCTGGGAGCCTGGGTAGCACCTCAGGTGCCGAGAGACTCTAAACAACCCCCAGTCACAGAAGGGGCTGCACAGAGGCTGCCTGAGGACAACGCCAAGGTCCTCTGCCCCACCCCCGCCCAGGCAGCCATGAGGCTCGATGACTACTGGGTCTTCATGAAAGGCTGAGTCATGGCCACGGGAATGCGGGTGGCTGGGCCGTTCTGCTTGGTGTCCTGCATGGTGAGCTCGTGCTGTCCTGTGACACCTCGCAGGAGCCATATGCTGTCATGAGTTGCTACAGCCACAGGGTCTTTAGGACGAAGCCGGCTGAGGGCCTCACCCTCATGTGGGGGGTGAAGGCTCTTCCTCAGCCGGGCTCATTCCTCTTTCTTACAATTTTTATTTTTTTATTATTATTATTTTTTTTTTGCAATACCAGGAATCAAACTCACAACCTTGCGCTTGCCAAGCAGGCATTTATGTCACTGAGCTATATCTCCAGCCCCTTTTATTTTATTTTTTATGAGTGCATGTTTGCAGCACGTAATAAGCACACTGCTCATGGGGGCTGGGGTATGGACAGGATGCAGCTTAATTTTTTTCTGTTGTTGTTGTTTTGAGACAGGGTCTCGCTATGTAGTTCAGGCTGGCCTTGAGCTCACTTTGTAGCCCAAACTGGTCTTGAACTCATGAAGATCCTCCTGCCTCAGCCTCCCGAGTGCTGGGATTACAGGCGTGTGCCACCACGCCCGGCCCCAGTTTAATTCTTTTTCACCCTTTTTCCTCTCTTCTTCCTGCCCCCCCACTCCACCTCTTGGTCCCCTTCCCCATTTGGGAAGGATCTGTCTCCTTGCTTCCTATCACCTCCTTTTTATTTTGCTCTTTATTTATATTTGGGGTTTCCCATCAGAGAGGATCCACGGGATATTGAAGCTTGTGTGTCTGGTTTATTTCCCTTAACGTTCCAGTCTCAAGGTGCGTCCGTTTCCTACAGATGACTCAGGGTGGGCATGGACTTTCAGAACTGACCCCTAGCTGCACAAGAAATAATATCATTCCTCATCACCCTCTGCCTCACGGGGGGCACAGTGTGATGCGGCCCCCAAGACAGCCCCTTGGTCCGGGCCTGCCAGCCACTGGATCTGGGGAAATGATTCTCTCTGCTTCACCCACCACCAGCCTCCAAATCCTCTCATAGCAACCCAGTCACACGAAGAAAGCAGGTAAATAATTTGCTGGATATTTGAATGGTGTTATCCACAACATAAAACTCATCTTTTTAATCATTTCCTTTAAAAAAGTGAGCCCTGGTTCTTTCATATCTAATAAGTAATCCATGTTTGATTTTCTCCCATTCCCTCAAAAACTTTAAGCTGGGCATGATGGTGCACACCTGCAATCCCAGCACTTGGGAGGCTGAGGCAGGAGGATCGTTCGAGGCCAGCCTGGGCTACGAAGTGAGTTCAAGCCCAGCCTGAGCTGTATAGTGAGACCCTGTCTCAAAAAAGAAAACAAAAACACTTTTAATGGAATTTTTCAAATCCTAAACCATACCATGTCCATGTGTTCATCGCCTTTGGTCACTAGGACTTTATATTTCTTTGCATTTCTAACAGTCCTACACCTTTAAATGTTTTTAGTGACTTATTACAAAAATATAGCAAAAGTGCATGTTGGAACATGCTCTTGTAACTCCAGCTCCAGTAAAACACAGGACCTTGATAGTGCTGAGAGACTTCCAGTTGCCAAGTGCACACCTGCCTCCAGGAAACTGATGTTCTACATCGCAGATTTTTGCCTGGCTTTTTCAAATTTATATACAGATGATGCTGGACTTCCAGTGAGGTTACACATTGATAAGTCCATCATCGGGTGAAAATACCATCAGCGGCAACTTCCTTCAATACATGGGATCATGGCGCCACACTGTGGGGCTCCGCTTTCCCTGGTCCACGCCCTGCCCCACGTCTAGCACTTGCTGGGTGTGAGCGGGCACTGCCCGGCCAGCATCAATGAGGAGGCAGAGCTCCAGCTCCTCCAAGGAGCCAGGGTGGCCTTGTGGCTCCCAGAAGGGCTGCTCTCTGGCTGAGGGGGCAGCACCAGCCTCAGAGAAAGAATCAGGCCTGCCCTGGACGGGGCATCACACGTGATGGTCCATGCGTGTGCCCGGGAAGGCACGCGCCTAGCAAGCTGCTTCAGGGGTCTAGAACCCAAGAGTAGAATGGGTGCAGGTCTGAGCTCAGAGGCCCTGAGCAGGCTCCCAGGAGACCAGAGTGGCAGGGCTCACTGTCGATGCAGAGAGAGAGAGAGAGAGAGAGATGCATCTTGTGTCCAAGGCGGGGGGAGGTTCCCTGTCAACACTGCCGTGAGCAGACACCCACAACACCATCACCTTCAAAGCTGCCCGAGTCCAGCCTTGCATCGCTGAGAACTGGCTCTGCCTCAGAGGAAGAACATGAGTGCTGGCATCCACGGAGTACGAAGGTCCATCCGGCCAGGCACGGGGACCCAGGGTGGGGCCTGCCTGGTCCTGGTCCCCAAGTCCTTGTCCTCAGTGAGGCAGCATTTGGGGTACTCAGGACTGGAAAACCCACTCCTGCTAGAACTGGGACCCAGAAAGGCCCCGTGTCAGCCAAATAGGGTGAGCTTTCTCTGGGTGCAGCCTGGAGACCCTTTGGAGTCCCAAGCCCTTTACAGACAAGATCGGTGTGTCCATCAGACCCTCTGCACAGCCAGCTGGCCCTGGCTTGATCCTAGCAAGCTTCCCTGACAGCCTGGGCATCAGGATGCAGGTCAGTGGCTCAGGCCCATCCTAGAGGACATTCTCCAAAGCTGGGGTGTCTGGTGGGTCCCCTGGGAGCACCACTGGCCACCCCTCTGCCCCACTGCACCAGAGCTGAGATCTCTGAAGACACGAGCGTGTTCTATGCCTTGGACCCTACCAGCAAGCTTGACTTCGTGCCGAAGAGGAAAGGACCTGAGATTTCCAGGCCATCTCTGAGGCCCCTGCTCAGGCTCTGCTGGCCACTAGCTAAGCACTCACAGGCGAGGGTGAGCAGGTCCAGCACTGACCTCCTGCCCACTGTCCCTCAAATCTCTTGCACCACTTGGAGGTGGGCTGACCTGGTCTCTGAGGACCACGCGCCGCCTTGGGTGCCTCCTGTTCTCTAGAAGCAGAGGACCAGATGGCTCTCCAAGAAGCGGGGTGCCCTGCCAGCCTCCACGCACTGCCCATCTCCCACACCTCCCCAGGCGCAGGTCACTGCCACCTGTGCCCACAGCACCCCAGGCCACTCTCACCCAGCAGGTGTGACCCCCACTGTCCTCTACTCATGCCACCAGGATCTGCGCCCGTAACTCCAGCTCTCAGCCTGCAGCAAGCATCCAACACCAAGGCCAACCAAGAGTGGGGGAATCCAGCACACCCCGCAGGAGCTGCCCGGGCCAAGAGAAAAGGGAGAAGCGGAGCTAGAGGGCATACTCTGGCCCTGCCAGTGGGCACAACCCCGCCAGGGCGGACCTCGGCCTCAGAAATCACCACTCACCGTTCTGTGTTCTAGGAAACCACAGGCGATGGAGCCAGGGAGGAGGAGGGTTTGGGGAAGGTGCAGGACAGTGGAATGTGCACAGGAAAGAAAATATCTGCTGATTGGACCGGGAAATCTTTGCCAGAAATAGAAAATGCAGGACGTGGATATTGCATCAGAACCCTGTCTGCCACCGCGCAGGCATAGCAGTTTTGCTCATTCATTTCCTCTGCTAATTTAATGAGACGGAGACTCTCACATTTCATACTGAAACAGAAATCCTCCAGGACCCTCGGGGGACTCTGTGCAGCGGTAGTGAGGGCCAGCACCTCGCCAGGCACACTGGGGGGATACCATGTTGCCCCACCTCACCCAGAGCAGGTATTCACCCCAGGCACTTTCAGCGGTACTGTGCTTGGCTGGCCCCGCAGGACTCCAGCTTAGAGATCAGAGGGGCTTTTGTGGAGTGTGGAGCCACCTCTGAGACTGCGGTGTTTCTACACGTTTCCTCCCTTGTCCCCAGATCGCGGGCACAGAAAGGGGTTCACTTGTTGTCCCCTGACTGCCTGGGGCTTTGTCCTCATCTGGAGATACTGGGTCAGCCCTGGCCCCTGACACCTGTGGCCATTTTCCTAGAAATGTCCCAAGGTGACCAATAGCAGCCTAAGCAAGTTGGACAGAGTCTGGCCCACCTCAAGAATCTCGGCGTCAAGGTCCCAGGCCTCTCCAAACGTGTTTCAAGGGAAATTCTTCCTGTGCTGTTTGCATGCCAATGGATCACAATGGACCTTAACAGGGTTTCTGTGTCTGCACCCTCACCCCTTGGTCCCGCCCCAAGGTGACAGGAAATCAGCTCAGAGAGGCTTAGCCTGAGGACGCACAGGCCTCTGGAGAGTCCCTGCAGCAAGGGTGGGGGGGACACTAGGGACAGCTCTCTGGGGATGCATCTGCTGTGGGTTTCCAGCATTTAGCTGTTATGAGCTCTGCTGCTCTAAACACAGGTGTGCATGGGTCATTGAAACACGATGCTTTGAACTCTTTTAGGAATACCTAGAAGGGGAGCAGAGGGGTCGAATGCAATTTCTAGTTGTCATTTTTGTGAGGAACGTCCCTGCTGTACTGATTTCCATTGGTTATACTAGTTTACATTTCCACCAACAACGTAGACGGGCTCCTTTTTTCTCACAACCTTGCCAGCACTTGTTATTATTGAGTTTCTGGATGATGACCATTCTTTATGGAGCAAGATGGAATCTCAGGGTTGCTTTGGTTTGCATTTCTGCAATGGCCCGAAAGGTTGAACATTTTTTTCACGGATGCCTTAGCCTCCATCAGGGTGCAGCTCTGAACGTCGCCGCAAGAGGGGGATGTTGCGCCGAGCCAGGTGCGGCTTCTGCCCAGGGAAGGACTTGGTTTTTAGTCTCAGGCTGAAAGGATCAGAGTCCAATTTCCGAGCTCATGGAGGAGAGAATGCAAATGCCAGGCTCTGATGGGGCTATGCAGAGCATGCAGTGGCACTCAGGAAGCAGGCACTTCCTCCTCCTCCTCGGGGAAAAACCTGCTCCTGGGCTCAGCCGGAACTGGCTTGCTAAGGCTCTGTGAAACCAGGGCCTGGAAGTGCGGAACCGAACACCGACCACGGACTGCAGTGCGCACCGGCCTGCGCTCCCACTCTGCGGCCTCGGCCAGGTGTGACACGTGGGCAACACAGGACACACAGGTGTTTACACTTTTCCAAGCCCACATTTGGCACGCGGAGCCCAACAAAGAGTTCGAGGTGTGCACTCCTCTCTGGGGAGTGGAGGCACTGGCGTGTTGTGCTTTCCGGCTGATGGTTTGGGGACCCCGTGAGCAGGTACAATATTGGAAGTGCACGTCTGCAAAGCCCAGAGCCCAGGGCAGGCCCCAGACACAGGGCGCGAGCTACGGGTCCCCCACCTTGGCTCAAAGGCTTGGCCAGGAGCCTCGCCTCTCTGCCTCCTACTGCGCCAGCCCAGAAGTCTCACCTAGGTGCATGTTCTGGAGCCTGTCAGTCCTGGGGATGCTGTTTCCCAGCACAGAGGCACGAGAAAAATAATAAGTGATCGCCAGGTGGCTACACAAATGTGTACACAGCTGGTGAAATTGTGCAGAGCTCGGCGGGGCGCAGTGCACACGGAGACTGAAGTGGTGACGCTGAGTCGGCTCTGCGCTGGCTGCCGCTGAACCCCTACACCTGTCCTAAGGCCATTTCCTGATTCTCCTGACTGTGTAACTGTGGTTACCTGAGATAGTGCCTTTGTAGCCAGGCGTGGGAGGTGCACACCTGTCACCCCAGCAGCCTGGGAGGCTGAGGCAGGAGGATTGCAAGTTTGAGCTCAACCTGGGCAATTTAGTGAGAATCTGTTTAAAATAAAAAAGGGTTGAAATTGTAGCTCAGTGTAAAGCCACTGGGTTGAGGACCCATGCAGCCCCTCCCCCAAAGATCAGAAAAGGTCCCAGTGCCTGCTTATGAGAACAAAGGGCGGATATGGGGGTCTGAGCCCAGTCAGGGAGGTCCCGCTCTTCCCTTTCCCTCTGGCAGCCAGCAGGGGGCGCGGATTGATTGACGGCTGCAGTTGAGGCTAACCTGGACGCCCCACAGTTGCTCCAGGAAAATAGCTGCCTGGGCCACCGAAGGCTTGAATTTGTACCAATTAGTAGCCTTCAATCCGCAGGCTTGAATTTGGACCAATTAGTAGCCTCAATCACAGGTCTGCTGTTGTTGTATAATCAGCACTCTGGGTACAGTTATTCAGGTTGTTCTGAGAGCAAATTTTGTGTTGCACTGTTGTTTGCTCTGGTGCAACCCAAACTCTGTCTAAATAAGGCGCTACTGTGATGGTCGTGTAGATTTTGTGACTTATTGTGTAGATAGTGTGGCTTGCAAGATTCCGTGTGTTTGGGATTCTTACCCTGTGTAGTGTGCACAGGGGCTGCTTTTGTGTGTGGGGGGGTGTTTCCGGTAGTGGGAATCGAACTCACGACCTTGCACTTGCTAGGCAGGCGCTGTGCCCCTGAGCTAAATCCCCAGCCCCCACAGGGGCTGCTTTTTAAGAAGAGGTGTGAAGACTCAGAGACCTGTCGCCGGGTCAGTGGGACAACCGGCAGCGGTCAGTGGCATCTCGTGAGGCTCACGGGAGACCAGCAGAAGCTGCTAAGCTCAGCCTTGGTTGCTGAGGAGCTGACAGGGACGTGTTGGAGCTCCAGGGCTGTGACACTAAGGACTGAGGGTTAGAGGCACTCAGAGCTGCAACCCAAGAGCTGAGAGCCACTGGCGCTCAAAGCCTGGAGCCGCTTTGCCTGTCCCTCTGGATCAAGCAAAAGCAACTTCAACTCAGGGCCAAAACTGTGACTTCGTACATTCATGCCCACAGCCCCCCGGAGCCACAGGATCATAAATGATGAGCCCCAAAAGTTTGAAGGTGACTTGTTTTTCAGCTATTGCAACTATTAAGCGGGGCTACGGGAACACTTTCCGGACGCCCACGGGGACAGTTAGGAAATGATGAGAGTGCTCCTTATATAGCACGCAGCAGGCTTGGGATTGGTCCGAGTTCTAGGCTACTGATTGGCCAGAAGTGCAGGCTGCTGATTGGTTCAAATTCTACACTGCAGGATGTTTCTGGGCCGGGCTGGAGTGGTTCTGGTGGCTGCCTCAGGAGTCGAGGGAAAGGGAGGCTTTTTACTGCATATTCTGTGCTTTGCAGTGTTGATTCAAGGGAGCGCCCTGGGTTTTCAATAAAGAGGCAAACACTGAAAAAAGAAAAATGCTGGGCTGTGTGCAGGGAACCATGGACATAGTAAAGGGGGGACAGAGGCCCAGCGCCACCACCCGCCTTCCTGCAGGGACTGAGTGGCGTGGCCAGCTGAGAAATGAGTCTCCGGAGCTCAGCGCACTCCCCTTGTACACACAACACACTCACGCTGCACACATCACACATGCTCGACAGATCACACACTCCGCACACTGCACACGTACCACACGTACACTTACACGGGAGCCCCACACACCTTCACACACCCCACGAGTCCTGGTTCCCCTCCTCCTCTGCCTGCCTGTCCACTTCCGGCCCCTCAAGAAAGTAGTCTCACCAGCTCTTGGCCTCTTTACCTGGTTGAAAAGAGCAGGACTTCCGGTGTGTGCAGTTGGGGCCCTCTCCGGCCCAGCTTTCCACTGGGCTGGGAGAAGTGGGTTCTCCAGCCTCCTGGCAGCGTAGCAGGAAGAGCAGTGGGTAGGAGGAGCAGAAAGGGCTCATTCTTCTGCCCTCCCAGTCTCCGGGAGGTGCGCGGTCCGCGGCTGCACTAGCCCGCGGCACCTCCCTCGAGGGCATGTCGAGCGGGGCACAGCATCCCCGTAGCCAGGTTTGCTGACCAGGGTACGGTGTCTTTTCCGTGGCATCATCGAGACCTCAGCAAGCCAGTGTGCCTGTCGCTTCTCCTTCGGGGAGACTTGGCGGCAACGGATGTGGGCGCCCTCTTGGAGAGCCCAGCCCGAGTCTCGGTCCCCAGCAGCGCCCTTGATGGGTCCCTGCTCCCCACTGTCAGCAGCGATTCCAGCACCTCATGGAGCTCAGCCCACTCGGGGACTCGTCCCCTCCATGTGTAGAAGGGACCCTGAGGTCCCTCTGCCCCAACGGCGCTGTCTCTGTCCCAGGCAAGTCACTCGGCCACCAATCGCCTCCCCAGGGCTAGCATCTCCGCCCCTCCTCTGGACTTGGGCAGTTTCGCACCCCATCCCTGCCCAGCGTGTTTTCACAGACGCACTTGTGACCGCAGGCCAGTAAGACTGGCATCTGATCGACCCCCACCCCAGGGCGGCTTCTCCTGCGCTGTGTCTCCGTGAGCTGGCAGTCTCATCAGGGGCCAGGGGGAAATAAATCCATCTAAAGCCAGGGAGAAGAGATCCCTCCACTTCGGTAAAACCAAATGCTTTAAAACAAAATTTTTTAATTGTGTCGTAGCAGGGCCTTCACACTAAGCTACATCCCTACTCCTCCCCCTTCCCCCTCCCCTCCCCCCTCCTCCTCCTTTTATACTGAGACAAAATCTTGCTAAATCTCTTAAATTGTCCAGGCTGCACTCAAATCTGCAATCCTCCTGCCTCAGCCTCCCAGAGTTTTGGGATGTCAGACCTGCACCACCACACCTGTCTTAAACTTTCAAAGAGTTTCATTCCATCTCCAGCTGCACAATGCCTAGTTGTGTTACAGAGAAAGGGGCAAGGAAAGTGTCTGATCAAGGAGATGAATTCAATTCAGGATGATAATGGCCAGGTATGAATTCCTCAGAAGGCAGCATGACAGCTGGAGCCCCAGGCTGAGCAGAGCCCAGTGTCTCCCCCAGGTGTCTGGCCCTGTTGCAAGGCCCCCAGGGCGCTGTGAACCTTCTGGCAGTGACCAGAGACCCTGGCACTGAGTCCTTCTCTCTCTCTGGCCTGCTGACCATTGTCCCCTCTGCTGGGCCACTGTGTGCTGGCTAGGAGAGAGGACAGGAAATGAGCCTGAGGCCCATAGATGAGACCAACCAATGAGACACCAGCCAAACCAGGCGTGGCGCCGCGCACACTTCATCCCAGCACGCTGAGAGGCTGAGGCAGGAGGACTACAAGTTCAAGCCCAGTCTACAGGTGCAATTTAGGGACTTGGTGAGACGTGTCTCAAAATAAAAAATAAAGAAAAGGGCCGGGGATGTCACTCAGTGTGAAGGCCCCCAGGACTGCCAAAACCAACAAACAAAAAAAGACACCAGCCAATAAAAACCCAGTCATTGGAGCTTGGGAAGGGGGAGATATTAAAAGAACAAGGACTAGCAACTACTCAAACAATGCAAGCATCCTGGGCCTGTGTTTACTCAGAAGCAAGACCTTGAAGCAGGAGCTGGTGTGGACACAATCTCAGGAAGTCCTCATTTGATACTAAAGTTTCTTTTTCTTTTTCTTTTCTTTTTTGTCTTTTTGAGACAGGGTCTCCCTGTGCAGTTCAGGCTGGCCTTAAGCTCACTTTGTAGCCGAGGCTGGCCTGGAACTCGAAACGATCCTCCTGCCTCAGCCTCCAGAGTGCTGGGATTATAGACATGCGCCACCACGCCTGGCTCCTGAATGCTTTTTTAGAGAGAAGTGTAGATCCATATGTAGTTGTGAGAGGTGCCTTGGCCTAGCTTCTCCCACTGGTAAAACTTCACAAAATAAGGCTGGGCATATAGCCCAGTGGCATAGCACCTGCCTAGCAAGGGCAAGGTCCTGAGTTTGAGTCCCAGTACAAAAAAAAACTTCTAAAAATAATGGTTAGAGGTCACAGAACAGGTCCCCACCCTGATCCCACCCTGTTTCTCATTGGTGTGGGGCCCCAGCCCTGCGAAGACCGTCCCTATCCTCTGATAACCCACCTGGCTCTTTCCTTTTTGGGACTGATTTTTTTTTCATTCAGTAGAATTCCCGGGAAGTTCATCCAAGTATTACATATTCCTACTTGTTCCTTGTTATTGCCGAACCACATTCTGGATGGAGCACGCTTCTGTCACAGCTAGTTTGACTGTCCCCTGCTGCGGAACATCGGGTGATGGGTACTTGGGCTCCGGTGAAGTCACTATGACCATCTGAGCACAGGTTTACGTGGGAACCTGAGTTCCCATTTCTCTGGGATAAAAGGCCAGGGCCACAGTAGTTGGTCGTGACAGTGGCGCGCTTAGTTTTAAGAAACAGCAAACCATGGGCGCGGGTGACTATTCCCTTTGACATCCACCAGCGGTGAGACATCCGGTTCCCCTGCATGCTCACCAGCGTCTGAAGAAGCTGTTCTATTTGTTTTAATCGTTCTGACAGATGCGCAGCCATTATTTCATTGCAACAGTTGATAGCTATTTATCTATCTTTTTAAACTTTATTTTTGTAGTACTGGAGTTTGAGTACAGGGCCTTCCCACTGAGCTACATCCATAGCCCTTAACTTATTTTTATTTTGGGGCAAAGTTTCACTAATTCACTATGTTGCCCATGCTAGGCTCGAACTGCAGTCCTCTTGCCTCAGTCTCTCAGAGTGTGGGGAATTACAGACATGTGCCAGTATGCCTATAGTTCCTAAGTTTTTTTTTTTTCTTTTTTTTAATTTTTGTCTTTTTGAGACAGGGTCCCACTATGCAGTTCAGCCTGGCCTTGAGCTCACTTTGTAGCCCAGGTTGGCCTCGAACTCGCAGCAATCCTCCTGCCTCAGCCTCCCGAGTGCTAGGTTTATAGGCATGCACTACCATGCCCTGCTCCAGAAAGTTTTTGTTTGTTTGTTTTTTTCTGGTGCCGGGAATCGAACTCCCAACGTCATGCTTACCAGGCAGGCACTGTGCCACTGAGCTAAATCTCCAGCCCCCTCCAGAAAGTTTTTAACAAGACTGCTAAGACTGCTAAAGAATGAGCATTTCAGGGCTGGGGATTTAGCTCGGTGGCACAACACCTGCCTGGCAAGCGCAAGGTCATGAGTTTAATTCCCAGTACCAGAAAAAGAAAAAAAAAGAATGAGCATTTCTTTGAGTACTGTACAATACTGCATATAATTCATTTAGATTTTTCCTAATACTTTAAGTGAAAAATGGCCTCTCATTATTATTCCAGTTTGCACTTTTACTAGTGGAGGCACTCATACTTTCATATTATTATTAGTTTATTATATTTTGTGTCTCTCTTATTTATTATGCCTATTATATTACTTTCTTATCTTTCTACTTGATTATCTGCTCTTCATGATTTGTGCCTTTAAGAAATTTCCTCCACCTAGAATTTTAAAAAATATTCTTTGCCGGGGATATAGCTCAGCGGCATAAGCACCTGCCTGGCAAGCACAAGGTCCTGAGTTTGATTACTGGTACCAAAAAAAAAACAAAAATTCTTACTTGCCAGGCATGGTGGTACATGCCTGTAATCCCATTGTTAAGAAGGCTGAGGCAGGAGGGTCATTGTGAGTTTGAGGCCAGCCTGGGCTGCATAGCAAGACCCTGTCTCCAAAAAACAAAACAAAACAAAACAAAACAAAGCAAAGCAATTATTTGCCAGGCCCTTTGGATACCTGGAGCTATGATCTATTTAAAACTTATTTCTGTTCCTTATGCAAAGCAGAGATTGAAGCAGAGAAGCTGAGACCCAGAGGGCTGAATCCATGGCCCCCCAGGGACAGCCTCTGGCCAGGCACCACATTGTTCAGGGGACTGGTGGTGCACTCCCTTGACTGCCAACAGTGCGCTTGGGCCTGCAGCACATTTGGGCTGTGGCCTGCGCTGCTACTGCAGCCCCCGCACCCCCAGGGTTCCCTTCTAGCCTCGCTATCTGCCCCTGGACTGATCACCTGAGCGAGCTGCCTCACACACACCCATCTCTTTGCATGTGCCCGTGAGGGTCGCACTGCGGGAAAAGCAGCTCTTCCGTGTGGCCACGAAGGCCCCCATCCTGTACAGAACCACCCAAGTCCCAGCTGACGGATGTCACACTTCCTGGTGGTGGCAGTGGCGGCTGCTGGTTGGGCATCTTCACCCCAGGCACCCACAGTCCTGTGGAGGGACAGTCCGGAACACTGGGAACAGTGGCAGCAGGCCCCTCAGAGTCCTCACATGGGGATGATTGTGTCAAGGGTTTCCTAACACAGTCGCACATGATGTATCTCAGGACCACAGCCCAGAGAACTTGCTTAGTTGTTAATCTGTTTGTTCCTTTTCTGCTTCCTTCAACTTGAACGTGATTTCCATGAGGACAAGGCTTATCAGTATCCCCATCCCTGACACTCTGCCTGGCAAATGATAAGCACTCAAGAGATTGTCGCTAGCTGGGATGGTGGCACATGCCTGAAATCCCAGCACGCTGCAAGGCTGAGACAGGAGGATCACAAGTTTGAGCCCAGGCTGGGCAACTTAGTAATCTAGTGAGACCCTTTCTCAAATGTAAAAAATCAAACAAAGGCTGGGGATGCAGCTCAGTGCAAAAGGCCTGGGTTTACATCCAGGGCCATAGAGCCAGTTGCTGAGTCATTCCAATTACTGTGGCATTTATTACCTTTGGAAATCTGGAAGAGCCAGTCTCTCTTCGTTCTCCCTTTATCAAACATTTCTGGGCTATTCTTGTGTATTTGCTCTTTTATATGTGGACCTGAACATCAGGGCATAAATTTTTCTGCAAAATTTCACTGAGGCTCTAATTAAAATTACAATTTATACATTGACAGGAGGAGATTTCACATAGTTCCAATACCGAGTCTTCCCGTGGATGAACACCCATCTCTCTCTGTTTGGCTCTGTGAAGTGTAATATGTTTGTTGTTATGTCTTCCTGATGGGCTGAACTTTTCATCCCTATAAAATATCCTTCTCTGTCTTTAGTAATCTTTTTTTTGAGATATGGTCTCACTATGTAGCCCAGGTGGGCCTCAAAAGCCCATCCTGCCTCAGCCTCCCAAGTTAGCAATCATTTTTGTCTTGAGGGGAATTTTTTTGTTTGTTTGTTTGTTTCCGGTACTGGGAATCGAACTCATGACCTTGCACTTGCCAGGCAGGTGCTGTGCCTCTGAGCTAAATCCCCAGCCCCTCTCTTGAAGGGTATTTTGTTTGACTCTAGCTCTCTTTTGGTTACCATTTATGGCCTGTCATTTTGCATCTTTTTACTTCCTCCTCTGTGTCTCTTCTCTAGTGTATCTCTTCTAGATAGCACATTGTTAGAGAGTATTTTTTGTTTGTTCTGCCAGTATCTGTCTGTTGACTGAATCTTCAGTTTAATTGTACATAATGTAATTTCTTATAAGGTAGTGTTACAGATAGCTAAGTTAGGTAGAAATATCATTGGTAGTCAGGCAGGGCTGGGCCCTCAAAGGAGCCAGTGCAGAAGATGGGATACCTTGCAACTGTGGGGGAGACAAGCACCTCTGCTGAGGGCCAGACCTCAAGACAAAAGATGAAACCAATGCACCCAGGATAAATGCAGTGATTGGTATTCTAAATAGGTATTGATCACCTTGGGAAAGCCAAGAAGAGCCACTGACCCACCCAATCCAGGAAAAGCCTCTGTCCTGTTTCCTGCCTGCTTGCCAGGTGACTTGCTTCCCCATTTGATCCCCTTTTAATCAATATTCCCTGAGCAATTACGCTCATAATCTCATTGGTTGATCATAGTTTTGTCCCACCTCATGCCCCTCTTGTGAGTTCCCATTTTTCCCCACCTTGGTTGGACCCGCCTCACTTTATGGTTTTCTTCTATAAAAATCCCTTGAAAGGGTAGGGTCCTTGGCAACCCACTCTCTCTCTCTCTCAGACAGAAGCTTTCTTTCCCCAATAAATATATTCTGCCCTTAGCCTCCGTTGTTCCTAGAATTCATTCTTTGATTTTACAGAACATGAACTCATACCAGACATCTAGCAGACTGGGAGTTTCCTTCCCCTATGTCAGTAGGACTTATATCTGTCATCTGCTATTTATTTTCTGTATAGCATATATTTTGTATTTTCCTCTTATGCTGACTTCTTGTGTGCTCAGTAGAATGTTCTGCTGTTAATTTAATCAGTTCTTTTTTCTGTGTGTGTGTGTGTGTGTGTGTGTGTGTGTGTGTGTGGTACTGGAGAATGAACCCAGCACCCTGCTCCGGGCTGGAGCCCAGGTCTTTAGCTGTCCCTTCAGCCAAGGGCAGACGGGCAGCATCCTGCTCTTCTAAAGCCTCCTGCAGGCTCTGGTACTTCAGGGGACACAGGAGTCCCCCTTCCCCGGTACTTGTAAAGTTACAGATTCTGCCGGGCATGGTGGGGCACGCCTGTAATCCCAGCACTCAAGAGGCTGAGGCAGAAGGATGTTTGCTAGTTCAAGACCAGCCTGGGCTACAAAGTGAGCTCAAGGCCAGCCTGAACTGCACAGCGAGACCCTATCTCAAAATGAAAAAAAAAAAAAGATGGAGATTCTCAGGCCTCACCCCAGACAGCCACATGCCAGTCTCGGGATGCAGGGCCAGGGCTCCTGCATGTTTGATGTGTTCTTCAGAGGATGCTTATACAGCTGACATCTGAGAGGCACCAGACTCCACGGCAATGTCAAGCCCAGTGCAGGTGAACGGGAGTGGTTGGGAAAGTGCAGCTCTGTGTCGAAGAACACTGCAAGAACACTGCAGCCCTCGGAGGACAAAACCTTCATTTTCAACGTCAAAACAGAAGTGGAGAGAGAATGATCTGCTCGAGATGCACCCATTCATAGAGTGAGAGCGGAGAACAGGAGGCTACTGCGGTTGGCAGTCGAGGCCCCCAGGAGAGCAACAACCTCTCTATTTCTGAATGCACAGAAGCTGGGTGTCATGGTGCAGGCCTATAGTACTAGCACTCTGGGAGGCTGAGTAGGAGAATGGCAATTCTGAGCCCAGCCTGGACAATCTAGTGAGACCCTATGTCAAAATAAAAAAAAGGGCAAGGGATGTAGCTCCAGGTGAAGTGGGCCCTGGGTTTAATGCCCAGTACTCCAAAGAGAGGCGAAGAAAACAGGAGGAGGAAGAGCAGTAGTGACTGCACCGAGTTAAATATGGAAATGATGACAGAGACACTGAGATAGCAGAGGATGAGGCTCTCCAGAGATGGCGACAGCCAAAAGCCACCATCTCCTAAACTGGAGGGGACAGAGAGGAGGGGACGTCAGCGGAGCCGGGGGCTGGAGTCATGTGGCAGCCCTGCCCAGCTGCACGTGGGGCCCAGGGATGGCAGCTGCCACCAGGCTGTGCCCAAGGCAGGAGCCCGGAGAACACGCAGCTGCACCTCCTCCCCGACCCCTCTGCTCCTCCCCGACAAGCCTGGAGCCCCTGGATGACCCTGAGCCGAGAGGCCAGGTGGCTCTCAGGAGAGGGTGAGGGACAGCAGGCCCAAGGTAGGAGCAGATGGAGAGCTGGTTCTTCGGTCTCAGTGTATAGCGAGCCCTTCGCAGTCCTCGTCGCGGCCCAGGAAGTTTACACTTGTAATCCCATGAAGTCATTGTAACTCTAGTGGGTTAATTCCAATCTATCACTCCCAGTGCAACCCATGGCGAGAATAAAGACACTAGGGCATATTTGCAGTTACGGGGAGCCAAGGGGTCCTAAGTCCAGCCACGGTGATGGCCATCCAGAACACAGGCCTCGACCCAAGGCCTAACCCAGGTTCTATTCATTCATGAAGAAGGGAGTGGCTTGAGGATGAGTGACTGTGAGAAGGGTGGGAAGAAGGTGAGTGCTATGAGCTGGGCTAGATAGGAGGCCTGACATCACCTCTGCAAATGCAGAGAGAAGGATATGCAGAAAGGATGATCTGCATAACACAGTTGAGATAGAATCCAATGTTTTGGGGTAGGTGCTTCAGCTCTGATGTGTCGTCTTTGAAGCCCCAGGAAGTCATAGCCTCTGTCCCAAGGCTCCATCCCAGGGACAGTGTGGAGCAAGGGTTCTACATCTTGCTTCCTCCTGGCTCATACCTGGGAACAATGGGGGTCTGAGGAAACACTCCTGCCATCTTCAAAGACGACCATCAGCCCCGCAGCTGGACCCATCCGCATTGCTTAAAGCCAATGGAAGGGATAAGGAAAAGTCCCAGCCAGCTCTGAATGTAGCCATACATGGAAATAGGGTCAGGCTCAGCCAGAATGGAGGCAGTTGCTCCTCCTTCAAGGAGAGTCGCCAAGTGGAGACTGAGTCTTGCTCCAGCGCCACGCAGCAGGAATGGAACCTTGGGTCCCAGTCCCTTACCAGCATCAATGGCCGCTGGGCAGCCCCCTCTGTGTGCCTCTGGTGTGGGTTGAAGCAACTGTCCCCAACAGCCCACAGGTCAGCTGCATTTGTGACAGTTTCGGATTTGAAGGGGGGGCAGGGCAGGGACGCTGGGGACAAGGACAGAGCAGGACCTGCCCAGGGTCTGAGGAGATTACCCTCTACCCTAAGGCGCTGGGTGGAAGAATAACAACACAGGTTTAACTGCCTTTCAGCCCGAAGCCATCCACGCCTCATCTGCCTCAGTGCGAATCACAGGCACCCTAAAAGGAGGGTGAGGACTCACTTGTCACCGCGCACTCCGCCTTAGTTGCCTGGGGCAGAGGCCTGAGCTGACCGCGTGCAGGAAATAGAAGCAAGGGCGGGAAGGCTGCTGTGGTTTCCAGAAGCCAGGGCCCACACTGCAGACAAAGGCCGCGTGACTGGCGGATGCCATTTGCCCAAAGCCACCAAATGAGTTGGTGACCGTTCTAGCCATGGTGGCTCCTACAAGAGTGGCCCTCCATCTCCACAGCTCGCTTCCCAGAGAGTTCACTTGGAAAAGGACCGTGTCCTCCGCAGTGTGCTTGATGGGCTATGTGAACTTTCCTAGCCACCCTGGCACCACCGGCCACCAAGTGGGTGTTGATCAGCATCGGGGTCGCCAGAGTGTGAGTCACAGGCCAGTTCTCAGCATGGCTCCGCGGCTAGCCAGACTGCAGCGAGGTCACTGGACCCCGCTGTCCTCAGGACACAAAGACCTTTAAACTTCCTTCCAGTCCTGGGGTTTCATGACACCTGCCTGCCACCTGCTATGCTGCCTGGGTCTTTTCTAGCAGCCTTTCTTGGCACTGCACTGTCAGCTCTGTCCCCTGGCCCAAGTGTCAGTATTTGACAAACAGAGTCAGAGACTATAGGCTCTGGGCTGTGTGGTCAACTTTGTTTATTTTATTTTATTTTTTTTTTTGGTTTTTGGTTTTTCTCCGGTACCGGGAACCGAACTCACGACCTTGCGCTTGCCAGGCAGGCGCTTTTGCCGCTGAGCTAAATCCCCAGCCTGTGTGGTCAACTTTGACTCAGACACAAGGACAAGCAACACTTTGCCCGGGTTCCTGGGGCTGACCAACACTGAAAACATCTATCTAGGTGTGGTGGTGCACACTTGTAATCCAGCACTCAGGAGGCTGAGGCAGGAGGATCACCATGAGTTCAAGACCAGCCTGGAATACATAAGAGACCCTTATGTATTCTATGTATGTAAAAAATACATAGAAACAAAAATAAAAATCTAAGAAAGTTCAGATAACTCCCATGACCTAGCATGAAGTCTGTTTTTTGTTTTCAGCCAGGTTGTTTATTCTCCCATGACACAGGACATAGATAAAAATTCTGAGCATCTGGATAGGAACCAGGGAGTTTGGTGATTTTGCCTGAAGTTTCCTTTTCACTACCTGTTCCCAACTCTAAAACCAAGACTCAGTGAGAGGATCCTGAAAAAAGAAGTGATCAGCTAATGCATTTGATGAGCTTTGAAAATAGAACTGTGTCTGCTGTTACTGGCAGCCTGGTCAGCGCCAGTCAAATGCTAGTTATTCAGACAGACAAGTTCAAATCCCAAATCACCAGACTCCTCCTCCACATGGAAGAAATGTGCATCTAGGCCATTAGTCAGCTGCTAAAGAACAAGTTTTAAGTCTTCTTATGTGGTGGAGTGGGCCACTTATAGTGGGGGGTCATATGGTTAAAAGGAAAACACAAAGACACACTACAGTGAGGGGATAGGAAATTTTCATCCCCATAGATACTGGGGGGGGTCCCCTCTTCTGGCTCAGCAGGTTTCCCTGGACTGCACAAACAGTCCCTCCTGCGGCCAGAGGACAGCTTGAGCTGCTGACAAACACAAACCCATGAGGACAGCAAGTGCCCAGAGCCGAGGCTAGGGAGGGGACTAGGAACCAGGGGCCATAGAAGCTGAGAGTGGAGTCCTGGGAGACACTGCGCCCCCCCCCCCAACGGGCAGCCTGCTCAGCTGGAATCTGAGCAAAGCAGCCTCACTAAGCCTTGAGCATCCGTGTCTGTAGTGCATTACGTGCCTCACACGTAATCCCTACCTACATGGCATCCTCGCAAGTGTTGTATCGTGTGTGGAACTGTACAGTGCGTGCAATACTTCCACTCAGGAATAATGCATCAGTCGGGGGTGGTGGTGCACTCCTGTAATCCCAGCACTCCGGAGGCTGAGGCAGGAGGATTGTTGAGAATTCGAGACCACCCTGGGCTACAAAGTGAGCTCAAGGCCAGCCTGAACTGCATAGCAAAAAAAAAAAAAAAAAAAAAAAAAAAAAGGAATAATGCATCTATTCTGTGTAACCCAGAGATGCACACCAACACGCATGCAATGTCTGTTGTAGTGGCATGTAAGGATTCTGTGTACAAGTAAGGCACACACTGCATGTAGCGCACACAGACCTCCTGGAGTGGCTCCTGGGGGAGTTTAATCAGGGTCCAGAGCTGCAGGGAAGTGCTGAACAGAGGAGTTCTGCCCCACCTAAGCTGTGGTCCAACAGAGATCTCCCCAATCCCATGACATCTTGAAGAGCCCCACCCACTGGGGCGGTCCTTCAGAGTCATCTGGCCTTGAAAATGGGAAAGCAGGGCCTCGGACCTTTCATTTAACAAATGCTGGCTGCAGGCTGCTCTCCAGCCAGGTCCTTGGGCAAGAAGGTGCCCTTGGCAGGAGCATCACCACCAGGCCCAGGGCAGGAGGGACACCGGAGCACAGAGGGAGGGGCAGCTACAATTACTTAGGCTCTGCACATCTCTTTATAGAGTGAACATGTAGATTCAAAAATCCATATGGAAGTTGGGCATGGTGGTGCACATCTGTAATCCCAGAACTCAGGAGGCTGATGCAGGAGGATCACCATGAGTTTGGGGCCACCTTGAGCTACATAGTGAGACTCTGTCTCCTAAAAGAGAAAACAAAAAACAAAAAAAAGTTTTCTGGTATGGAAATAAAAGGACCCAGAGTCATCAAAACAATTTTGCAAAAGCAACAAAATCAGGCTGAGGCAGGAAGGTCGTTGTGAGTTCAAGACCAGCCTGGGCTACAAAGTGCACTCAAGGCCAGCCTGAACCGCATAGCGAGACCCTATCTCAAAAACACACACACACACACACACACACACAAAAGCAACAAAATGGAAGGACTTACTCTATTTATTACAAAGCTGCAGTAACCAGGATGCCCCAGACAGACCAATAAAGAGTGAAGATTGTAGACAGTCATATACCTGTAGCCAACTAATTTTCAAAAAAGGTACGGGGGCAACTTGGTTGTCTGCTCGACAAATGATGCTGGAATAACTGGATATCTATAGGCAAGCGATCAATAGGCTTCATACATCACAAAGAACACAAAAAATAACTTAAAGTGGATCATGGACTTGAATAAATTATAATACTATGCTTCTAGAAATTGTAGAAGAAAGTCTTCATGATCTTTGATTAGGCAAACATTTCTTTTTATTGTATTTTATTTTATTTATTTATTTTTTTTT
>NW_004955487.1:4973321-4975675 GCF_000276665.1 Chinchilla lanigera
TGTATTTTATTTTATTTATTTATTTTTTTTGGTACCAGAAATCAAACTCAGGACCTTATGATTTCCAGGCAGGCGCTTGTGCTGCTGAGCTATATCCCCAGCCCTTCTTTTTATTTTAAAGAGAAAAAAATAAAACAAAATTTCAAAACAAGATAATAGAAGGGTAACAGTGGTTAATACACTGGGTATTGTTATTGTTAAATTAGTTACTCAGAGTACAAGATATTGGCATTTAAGGTAGGGGCTGTGCCACTGAGCTGTATCCCCAATATTGGCATTTAATTATCCAAACAATATTAGCACAAACCTTTCTTTTCAATGAACTAAGAGAAATTAGTAG
This sequence comes from Chinchilla lanigera, assembly GCF_000276665.1. NCBI lineage: Eukaryota > Metazoa > Chordata > Mammalia > Rodentia > Chinchillidae > Chinchilla > Chinchilla lanigera. Next base: position 4,973,662 of record NW_004955487.1, read on the forward strand.
TACAACTATCATGTATATATATTTTTTTCTTTTTGCTTTTCTCTTCCTTCTTTTCTCCACTCCTTTATCCAAGTTTCTCTTTCCTTTTGAAGTTTCTTCCCACTTTACAATATCTGTTGTACATTTTGGATCTTATTTACTCCTTCAGCTCACAATACTATTTTTACACATGTATGTCTGATTCATTTCACTTATGAGTATGGTCTTGAGTTGCATCCATTTACCTATAAAAGTGTCCAGCTTATACTTCTTTATGGCTGAGTAATACTCCATTGTATAAAAAGACCACATCTTTTTTATCCATTCCTTGGTTGATGGGCATTTGGGTTGTTTCCAAGATCTAGTTGTTATAAATTGTGCTGCTATAAATATGGGCACACATATATTATTGCAGTACAGTGTTTTTAATTCTTTTGGGAAGGTACCCAGCAGGGGAATAGTTGGGTGGGACTTCCACTCCTAGCTTTTTGAGGAATCTCCGCACTGATTTCCACAGTGATTCTACCAGTCTACACTTCCACCAGCAGTAGAGAAGGGTTCCTTTTTGCCCACAGTCCTGCCAGCATTTGGCTTTGGTTGATTTCTTAATAATAGCCATTTTTTCCAGGGTGAGATGGAATCTCAGTGTAGTTTTAATTTGTGTCTCTCGAATGACCAGTGATGTTGAACATTTTTTCATATATTTATTTGCTGCTTGTAGTTCTTCATCTGAGAAGTGTGTATTCATCTCAGATGCCCGTTTTTGGACTGGGTCTTTAGATATGGGAGCTCTGATTCTTTTGAGGCAGGAAGAGGAAGCTGACAGCCTCCCTGGGCTCCACGAGTGTCCTTCTGCTCTCTAGTTTTTTTGGGTAAATCCCCCTCCCTCTGCAGCATGAGGGGACAGCAGGAAGAAGAGCCCACTCACGTGGCACCGACTCTGCTCAACACTGTTCCACTGGTGGGTGGCAATTTCTCCAACTCCCTTAGCTTTCCAAATGGAGAACTGAGGCACAGACAGGAAGCAACTCGCCCCAGGTCACACAGCCAGAAAAGGGCACAGATAGGGTGCAAACCAGGCAGCCTGGCTACAGAGTCTGGGGTGCTGGCAGAAAGAGCACGTAGGAGAGGCAGGGAACCCAGGTTGGAGTCCAAGCCCTGCCCTTCACAGTCTAGGCCCTTGGACAACCACTTAACCCCTCTGTTCTATTTTTGGCTTTTTTTAAGACGGGGTCTTACAATGTAGTCTAGGCTGGCCATTAACTCACAGTGACCCTCTTGCCTCAGCCTCCAGAGTGCTTGACTTACAGGCATGTGTCATCACACCCTGGCCTAGCTTTGAGTCCTGGGAACTCACACATTTCCAGGAAGCGTAACTGGCTTGCATCAGCTCCAGGTCACTTCTCTAAGTCCTTTTAAGTAGGGGAATACCAAGAGGAACTGACAGGAGAATCACAGCAGAGAGAGGCTCTGGAGGCGGTCTCTTCCGTGGGCCCCTGAGTAAAGTGTAGAAGACCCTCAGGTTGCCAGAGGTCCCAACGATGGCAGCTCTGGCTTCTTGATAGGAAGGAAGTAATTTGGGAGAATCTGCTGATGCCCGAAAATGGCTCTAGCCTGGTGAGGTTGGTGACTAATTTCCCTTCCTCTGTGGGACGGTCCCCACCCAGGATGCACAGTCCAGGGCTCGGTCCTCCAGCTGCTGTCCGGGCCTCACAGCCTCCCCATCACCCTGCTCTGACAGCGTCACCGGGCCCAGCTCAGCTCCGTGATTTGTGTACCCTAGGGTTTGGCGGCACCCCCAGGAGCCCACTGCCATGACTGACCTGCTTCGTGATGCTCAGAGTTTCCAGGCCAGCTCCCCCTACACTGAGTGTGGACCGCATGGCTGCACAGCAGCCCCTTTGTGTTCGTTTGTTTGTTAGAGGAAGGGTCTTGCCACATTGCTAAGATGCCCAGTCTGGATTTGAACTTGGAATCCTCTCATCTCAGCCTCCCAGCCTGCTAGGATTATAGGCGTGCACCACCATGCCTAGTT
>NW_004955487.1:4975855-4994592 GCF_000276665.1 Chinchilla lanigera
GCCCAGGCTGGCCTCAAACTCACAATAATGCTTCTGTTTTACCCTCCCGAATGCTGGGATTACAGGCGTGCGCCGCCACGCTCAGCTTCCATGCCTGTTTTAGAATTGAGGTTTTGGGGCTGGGGATTTAGCTCAGCGGCACAGCGCCTGCCTGGCAAGCGCAAGGTTGTGAGTTTGGTTCCTGATACCAGAAACCACCCCCCGCAAAAAAAATAGATTGAGGTTTTAATCTTACAATGTAACCAATCTGTCTGATGCAGAAATAGCTTACAGAGTGCATTGAATACCAAGGTATGTAGTCTGAACACGGACCTAGAAAGAGAAGGAGGGAGTCCCAGAAAATGTTTTGAGTAGGCAGAAGCGTCCTCTTATGCGTTCAATCAGCAAACAAATCTGCAGAGCATTTTATGTGCTCTGTGCTGGACCATGGGCACTCTGGTCAGCATCATGCACTTGGCCATACACTGGAGAAATTCACTAATTTCAGTCAGTATATAAAAAAAAAAATAAATGGAAGGGAGGCAGTACTTGGAATTAGAGCAGTGAACTATATCCCCAGGCCTGTCTGTTCTTCCTATTTGTCTGTCAGTCCGTCCGTCCATCCATCCATCCATCCATCTATCTATGTATCTGTCTATCTATCATTTATCTTGAGACAGGGTCTCAATAAACTGCCCAGGCTGGACTTCAACTTGTGATCCTCCTGCTTCAGCCTCCTAAATAGCTGGGATGACAGGCTTGCATCATCCTTCCAGACAGTAATTGATTTCACCTCTGACTGTGTACAAGCTGCTGCATTAAGCCTCATCCACCTAGGCTGTTTAGCCCAAGACAGTGTTAAGAGTCCCCCATGGAAGGCAGGACTGGCTGCCCCACTGTGCAGCAGTTCCAGAAAGACTGGGCAGAGGTGGTCACACCTTCCATGGTGGCTTCCAGAGCCCAGCTGTGAGGCTGTGGGTGACAGGCAGGGCAGGGGAGGACCTGGGGACCGCCCTGCATAAAGGAAGGGTGAAGGTGAGCGGGCTGGCAGTGAGCCACCTCTGGCCACCTGAGCAGTGCATGCAGGAGCAGCAGTGACAGTGGCGGGGGTTGGCGATGGGGGCTCTGCTCAGGGCAGTGGGAGATGCCACTGTGGCTGACAAGGGTGGGGGACACTGGGCATGACACTTCAGCACTAGTGCATGGGCTCAAGTCTGGCTCCGCTCTGTGACCCAGGGCATGTCACCTCGCCTTTCTGAAGCTCAGAGGGGATGTGAATGTCCTCTTTGCTCCTAGCCTTGAAGTAGACCAAGTGCAATGCTGAGACCCCTGCACACCCTTTACAGCTCCGTCATTAGTTCTGCCCTGAAGACTGCCGAGTTGTATGACAGCATTCAACTGGCTCTGAGGATAAAAGGAATAGTGACTCTATTTATTTATTAATTTGGGGGATTTTTTGAGACAGGGTCTCACTACTGTGGCTGGCCTCGAACTCGAGATGATCCTCCTGCCTCAGCCTCCCGAGTGCTGGGACGGGAGGTGTGTGCCACCACCCTCAGCAGGAAGAGTGACTCTAGACTGGGATGTCAGAGTCCTTAAATGCCCCCGAGCAAACTATAGAGACAATCAGAATTGGGGCCTAATGATGGAAATGACCCATCAGGGCTCAGTTGGCCCCCTGACCCCCACCTTAGGGTCGAGCTGAGCACACATTTCTTTTCTTGCCACTGTCCCGCCCTCCCAAAGCACCTGTCACTGAGGGAGGACACAGGAGAACTTCCTTTGTTCCAGTGGGCAGAAGTCAACTATCTAGCCCAGAAATTGCAACTGGGATGATAAACGGAGCTGTTACCAAGTCCTCAGCCAAGAACTTGCCTGGCTTTGATGCCAGCTACCTGGCAGGGCCATCCCTGTCCCAACGCTGCCCTACTGGGACCCCGGGTCTGGGCCCAGCCCACGCCATCACATCTGAGCTCTGCAAGCTCTGTGGGCCTGAAACAGCTCTGCTGCAAGCTGCACAGCCGCCTTGGCGTCCTCCCAGTTCTGCCCTCTAGTTTCCAGCTTTTGCTAAGCCATCTGGGCTCAGGAAATAACTCCTCAAACCCAGAACTTTAATAGCAGGGGGTGAGAAAAGTGCCCTCTGATGCCCAGTGAGGGCTCAGTGGGGTCACTTGTGACAGTGATAGGGTCCTCTGAGGCCATAAGCCACTGGAGCTCAGAAACACAATTGTGTCTAGCAAACTTGGACAAACCTCTCGGCTTCCACAGATATGCTCTTTCCTAGACATCGTGGTGCAGCCAGAAAACAGGGAGGGCCGGACTGAAGGCCATATCTACTCCTGGCTGCTTCCCAGGAAGAAGTAGTGGCTCAGGTGGCCACATCCTCATGCCTGGCCAGGTGATCATATGCGTACATGTGAGAAAGACTCTGGGGTGCCTTCTTCAAGGGCAAGCTGCTCCAGTTCCACGGAAAGCTAGCATTACCCTGGTTGAAGCCAGATGTGGTAGCACATGCCTGGAATCCCAGCACTCAGAAGGCTGAGGCAGGTGGATTGCCAAGAGTTCAAGGCCAGCCTGGGCTACATAGTGAGTTCAAAGCCAGCCTGAACTACAAGCAAGACTCTGTCTCAAAAACCAACCAGGAGGGGCTGGGGATTTAGCTCAGCGGCACAGCGCCTGCCTGGCAAGCCCAAGGTAGTGAGTTCAATTCCCAGTACTGGAGAACAAAACAAACAAACAAACAAACAAAAAACCAACCAGGAGCTGGGTACGGTGGTGCATGCCTGTAATCCCAGCACTCAGGAGGCTGAGGCAGGAGGATCGCAGGAGGATCGCAGTAGGATCGTTGTGAGTTCGAGACCAGCCTAGGCTACAAAGTGAGCTCAAGGCAAGTTTGAACTGCATAGTGAGACCCTGTCTTAAAAAAAAGAAAGAAAGAAAAACCAGCCAGGGCTGGGGATACAGCTCAGTGTCACAAGCACCTGCCTGGTAAGCATAAGGTCCTGAGTTCGAGTCCAGAAGCAAACAAACAAAAAAAGAACTATTGGTTGCAAGAAGCTATTTAACGTGAAAGGATAACTATCAGGAGACACCTGATGATTCTTTTATCCACGTACTAAATTCTGTTTTGTTGATGATTATGAAAATTTTAGAGAGTTAAAGTGACCCAGTGTGCAGAGTGTTTTTTGTTTTGTTTTGTTTTTTGTTTTTTGGTATCAGGAATGGAACTCACGACCTCACACTTGCCAGGCAGGTACTGTGCCGCTGAGCTATATCCCTGGCCCTGCAGAGTGCTTTGGACATTATGCTTTTGGAAGGCATAATGAACTTGCATTGCAGGGGACTAACCTCGTAGATGTCCATACTAAGGCAGCCCCGGCAACATGGCTGGCACAGAACCCAGGGACAGAATCCGGACCTGGCTTTCCCTGGAAAGAGGTGGAAGAGCCCGAGAGCTGAGGGCTGCATCACCAGCCCTTCTGACCACATCTCACGCTCTACACTCCCGGGCACCAGCCTCTCTGATGCCTGCCAAAGAATGTGCTTTGTGTTTTACTGCCTGGAAAGATCAAGTCGAACATGGCTTTCATGCTGGAGGTTGCTCTGCTCACTCTCAGCCCTCCCGCCTTGCGTGTGCTGTAGGGCATGGGGCAACTTGTTTGCCTCTTACATCGCTGACCACTGGGCCGGGGGCCAGGACTCCTCAGCGGCTTCTTCATGGGTCTGAGTCAGGAGGGCTCCTGTGTCATGAGATCTGCGCTCTTCTCTCCAGCTGCCCCACCTCCGGAGCCATCACTGCATGGTGTGCGGACGATGGGTCTCATCCCCTGCCTGCATTTCCCGTGCCATCAGGTCCAGTTCAACAGCACCTCTTCAGGGAGCCACCCTGCTTCGCGGCAGTCATACACGGTCTCTCCTCTTAACTTCAGCAAACATCATGGGTATCTCTTCTGGGGCCATTTCTCACATTTTTTTTTTTCTTGTTTCTTTGAGACAGGGTCTCGATATGTACTTCAGGCTGGTCTTGAAGCCACTATGTAGCCCAGGCTGGCTCTAAACTTGAGGCGATCCTCCTGTTTCAGCCTCTAAAGTGCTAGGATTCCAGGCATGCACCACCACACCCAGCTCATTTTTCATTCTATGGCAGAGGTTGGGTCTTTCTCTACACACATCTCTCTCCTAGTGGATCTCAGTCCCTGAGGGCAAGCACCCAGTGTGGAATCCCAGTTCTGTGTGTCCTAAATGTGCATCTCTGAGCATAAGACATTACTTGTTTGTTTGTTTTTAATTTATTTTTTGTCTTTTTGAGACAGGGTCTCGTTATGCAGGTTAGGCTGGCCTTGAGCTCACTTTGTAGCCCAGGCTGGTCTCGAACTTGCAAGGATCCTCCTGCCTCAACCTCCCGAGTGCTGGGATTACAGGCGTGCATCTATGGCCATACCATCGTGAACACGCCTGATCTCGTCTGATTACAGGCGCGCGCCACCACACCTGGCCTTATTTGTTTTTTTTAAACTGTGCAGTGGGAATTGTAATACATATATGAGAGGATTTGTGACAATGTAGTGTGTAAAGTTGATGACACGTTGCCAGGCACAAAAATCACACTCCATAAACACACTAAGGGAATGGATGGAGGTTTGGCTGATTGGGCACTGTTCCCTCTGTCCTGGGTTGGGGACTCCCCTGGGCTCCAACCTTTGGGTAACCCCTGATAAGCGTGACTATGCCACATGTGGGTGCTCAGCCCCAAGAGACTGGGTCTGGGGCTTACTTGCCACGGTCACCCTCTCAGAGCTGGCATGGGAGCTGACAGGACACAGGAGCTGTGAGCAGAGGGAAAAATGAAGTGGTTAAGTGAGACTGCATCCGTGGGCGTGGGTGAGGTTTAGAGACAAACAGACTGGACAGTCAGACAATTTGGACCCCAAAGGGCCTTGCATGGTGCGCATAAGGAATTGGGGTTTTTATTCACAGACTTTAAGGAAACATGAAAAGGTTTTTTTAAAGGAACCCTCTGTTAAGTTTGTGGGTTTGTTAGTTTGTTTTCTTGCATGAGGTATTGAAGCCAGGACCTTCCCACTGAGCTACATCCCGAGTCTTTTTCAAATTTTTTTGTTTTTGAGGCAGGGTCTTGCTAAGTCCCTAAGTTACCCAGGCTGGGCTTGAATTTACAATCCTCCTGCCTCAGATCCCAAAGTGCTGGGATTCTAGGTGTGCACCACTGCACCTGGCTTGGAGTTGCGCCTGTGAAGAATCACGTTGGGAACAGCAACTCTGGCACCCACGTAATAAGGTGGACTGGAGTGCTGTCTGTGCTGGAGGTGGGAGTGGGCTGCGAAGCCATTCGCCACACAGGGACGAGGCCCGATGTGGACTGAAGCAGGACATGAAGGGGAGCTGGGGACGTGGGTGATAAATAAAGGGAATCATCAAGACCCTGGTACCTCCGGGATCTGGGGCTGAGGAGGAGGGTTCTGGGATGATGTCAAAGCTTCTGGCTGGGCAACTGTAGGAGAAGAGCAAATGAAATGAGTAGTTCCTGAAGCGGGTGATCAGTTTACTCTGGGCTGGTGTTCACTGGGGCCTCCATCCAAGCAAAGGAAGCACACTTTCTCATACCTCTTAGCTTTGCTGAGCAAAGGGCTGTGACCACTTCTGCCTGTGGGGACCCTCAGATTCCGGACACCCTGGGGCTCAGGCCCCTGGCTGGAGCACTGCAGCTTCTCTCTGGTCTGAAGCAGCAAGCACATTCCACAAGGAGTGCCCTTTGTCCCCAGGGCAGGCTGGACTGCCGTGTCACATCATGGGCAGGGCTCAAAGGTGGCACTGATCAGCTGGCAGTCCTGCTGGCAAATCTCTTGGTCATTGCCAGGCCCTATGTCCAGTTAAGTCCTCAGACCGAACCAGTGTGCCCAACTGGCCATTTCCACAGGGCTGGACCGGCCAGGGACTTTCCTACCACCTTCAGGATTCTGCCCAGGACAGGGTTCAGGGGCAGACCCTGGTGAGGACTGGGAGTCCTCAGGAAATATGAATAGAGCTGAGCAAACTGCAGAGCTCCTTTCTTGGCATCTGTCAGTGAGACTCACCAAAATGCAAGGTGGAATTAGCCAGGGAAGTCAGTACTGGCTGCAAACCAAACCCAGTGGCAGAGTCCAGGAGAGGAACGACGGGGACGTGGGAGCTGGTGCAACCAGGGCACAGCTGTTTATAAAATGCCAACAGAAAGGAAGCTTTGGAGGTGAAGTGCCCGGCCCCGCATCCCAAGGGGGTGCACTATGCTCAGGGGTCTGATGCTTGACCCCTAGCAGCCCAAGCAGCCTGCAGAAGGCTCTCCAAGCCACCGTGGAAGGCCTTGGAGAGCAGCTCAGAAGCTCTGCACAGCTGTACAGACACCGGGAATTCCACAGAGCTGAGAAAATGAGGTCGCTGCAAAACCGTGACGTCCGTGACTAAGGGCTCTTACTTCTGCTCTGAGGCAGGAAATATCCTCAGCTCCAGTCTGGCCAGCCCACCCCTCCCTGGTAAGAGTACTTTCAGAATGAGCAGCAGGCGCTTTCAGATCCCTTGGGAACAGGTTTGCTCCTGAATGGTCATTTAGTAAGTGGCTGCTCTGGTACTAGGAGGGGCTTGCTCACTTACGAACTCGCTCGCTCTAGGATAGGAAAGCTATGAACTTTGGTTCTGAGCTTCTCCTCTGTTATGCATGGCTGGGGTCCAGAATGTCCCCTAGAAGGCTCATTGTGTTGATGGCTCAGCTGCCAGCTGATGGACCTTTGGAAAGTGACTGGGCTCTAACTTCCCCGGTGGAGTAACACATGGAGGATTGCATGGGTCATACTATGGAGCATATTATGAGATGGGGACTGACTGGATGAAGCAGGTCCCTGGGGACGTGGCTTTGAGGGTACTGTTTGTCCCCAGGCTTTTCCTTTCTGGATGCTTTCCTCTCTGCTTCCAGGCTGCCAGGAGGTGAGCAGCTCTCCTCTGCCACACCCTTCCGCCATGATGTTCTGTCTCAGCACAGGCCTAAAGCAACCCTGCTACCCACAGACGGATCCTCTGAAATCATGGGTCAAAATAACTCCTTAGAGTTGGTTTATGTTAGGCATTTTGTCACGGTGACAGGAAGGTGATGAACCCATCCTCCAAAATGCCATGTAAAGCTTCACAGACTTGCTTTATCTAAAATCTCTTGCAACACCATTGGAAATAGAGACTTCCAGGCCCCTTCAAAGAAGATGAATTTTAGTTGGGTGTGGTGGCACACACTTGTAATCCCAGCACTCAAGAGACTGAGGCAGCAGGATTGTTACGAGTTCAAGGCCAGCCTGGGCTACAAAGTGAGCTCAAGAACAACCTGAACTGCATAGCAAGACCCTGTCTCAAAAAGACAACAAAAAACTATTGCAGTAAAAGACACATTACCATGAATCTCTCTTAAAATCTTTCCCCTCACTTTGAATATATTTATCATCCTTGCCACCTTCTGCAGCAGCTCTGGAGTCCTCTTTCCTGAGTGTCTTTACCAGGTGTGATCACAGATGCAGTGAGTGCTGCTGCCCAGTGCCATCCCACAGAAAGGCAGGCTCACAAAAGCACGACACTGTGTCCTTCGTCACTGGATCCAGTGCCATGTGACTTCTGGCTCTTCCCGAAAATCAAAATGACCATGAAAGAGACACTGAGGCGGCCAGGACAGCACAGCTAAAGACACTCAGGAGAGAGAACTCTACAGCTGCTGCAGGAAGTGGCAAGGACGGTGGGATGAGCATGTGCGAAGCAAGGTGGAGGATTTTGAGGGTGAGTTGTGATGATATGTCTTTCGTGGTACTTTTAAAAAATTTAAACAGTCACCATACTTTTTATCACAGCTTACATGTCCTAAATAAGGCTGCTGCGGCTCAGATGAGCCATGGCACGGGACCACTTGCACAAGACCCATTTGGGACTCAATGACAGCCTGAAATCTACCAGACAGCTTAGAGAGATTGGAGAAGGTCTATTTTAGGACAGGTTTAGCAGCCCATCATAGACCATCAGGCCTGCAGATAGAGGCTGTGCAGGACGGCACCAGCACCTCTCCCTGGGTCACCTTGTACCCTGCCCTGCAGCCTGACAGGTGACTCTCTGAAGGCCTTTGAGGCAGAAAGGCTGAGCACCTCTGCAGCCACGATTTGATCCCACGCCAAGTCCCCAAGGCCACAGGTCCTGGCACACTGGACCTTACCCATGAATGTGGGCTGAATCCCTCTGCTGGATCCCTTGCTATCATTTGATTGATTCCAGCTCCTGGCTTTGTGATGGAGGTGTCTGATTAGACTCTGCAGTGAGACCCATGACCATGCGATGTTTTATTGTAATTTTCTCCTTAAGCCTTAGTAGTTGAACCTTAGTCCCATGGCTGGAATTTTAGCATATCCTCCCTTCATCTCTGACCACTCTAATGGTGTCTCTGCCTTTGCTCCTCAGGCCGTGCCTGAAATGGATGAGCTGGACACCCTCCTGGACAGGGTGGTAGCCCTGCGTCCTGGCAGCCTCAGTGTGCAGCTCTCTCTCTCTCTCTCTGGGTTGGGGAAAGTCTCTGTCTCCAACCCAGCAATGTATGCTGGGGCCCAGCCACAGCTCCCCAAAGCAGCATCACCCAGGATTCTGCTCTGGCCTGCAGCGAGCAGCTCAGGAACAAGAACCCACCCTGGAGACATGTGTGAGAGGCTGACAAGCAGCCGAGCTGGGCCCTCCCGGGCTCTGAATATGGTGGGGAACACGTTTTATCAATTAGCTCTGTTTGTGTGTTAGCTTCCTGAGAGGTATTTTTTGTTTGTTTTGTTGTTCTTTTTTTTTGAGACAGGGTCTTTGCTATGCAGTTCAGGCTGGCGTTGAGCTCACTTTGTAGCCCAGGCTGGCCTCGAACTCGCAGTGATCCTCCTGCCTCAGCCTCCCAAGTGCTGGGATTACAGGCGTGCGCCACCATGCCCGGCGCTTGTGCATTACTTATTTTTGTGTGTGTGACACTGAAGCTTGCACAGGGCCTCACACATGCTATCCTGTGTCACTATCCCTGAGCTATACTCAATGCCCTTTCACTTTCTCGTTGTGTACTTTGAAACACAAAAGCTTTTCATTTCCATGAAGTCTTTATCTATTACTAATAGATATTTTATCCACTTGTTTCACCTCACTCCACACTTACTTCTTTACAACAGTTTCTGCAGGGAGAGCCAAAGAGAATTTCTTTGAAAAAATTTTAAGTGTAAACCAAATCATGGAAGCCCTCTGCCTTGTAGGGAAAACACATGCAAGGAGCTCACAAGGCCCTGCACAACATGTTCCCATTCACGTCTTCAGTATCAGCTCACACCAACTCTCCCTTGTCTCAATGCTCTTTCTCGTGGCTGCTGGGCTGCTGCCCCAGGGCCTTTGCACTTGCTGCCCCTTTGGAAGACCCTTCCCTGTGAGTTTGCTCAGCTGCTCCTCTCCATTCCAGACTCACCTCAAATGTTGCCTCCTCCAAGAGGCCTTTCCTGATAGCAGTCTGTAACATAGCTGCTCCTCACTTCACCTAGATTCTTTACTCTATCACCCTATTTTGTGTCTTTCAATAGGACTTATATGAAGTTATTATATTTATATATCTATTACTATATATGTTCCTCTAATAGAATCTAAGTTCTCTCACACCCGTGACCTCTGGTTTATTCATTGGCACATCTTAGTTTTGGGGACAGCATGTGGAATATAGTGTTTCATGGTATAATAAAGCAGCAACTAGACAGAATATTTCATAGCAGAGCACTTCGGAAAGGAAAGGAACCTTCATAAATCTTAGAATCAAAATGAACTTCAGTCTAGCTGGGCATGGTAGGGTACGCCTGTAATCCCAGAAGTTGGGAGGCTGAAGCAGGAGGATCATTGTGAGTTTGAGGCCAGCCTGGGCTACAAAGTGAACTCAAGGCCAGCCTGAACTGCACAGTGAGACCCTGTCTCAAAAAGACAAAAAAAAAAAGAACTTCAACCTTTTTTTTATTATTATTTTTTAACTTCAACCTTTTGAGTTTGATTGCATCCCAATATTTTCCATTCCGGGATCTTACAGGGTGGGAAAACCAAGTCTTTGCTCATGGTCTTTCCTTTACGTTAGAAAATACTTCTCAAATGTTAAAGGCCATCAAGTTCCTTGGGGATCTTGCTAAGTCTTGTCCAGACACAGCTGTCAGATGAGGGCTGGGGCGAGGGTCTGCACCACTCTCAGGTGCCGCTGCCATGTGGGAACTGTGCTCTGAGTAGCAAGGGTTGAGGGGCAGGAGCTCTTTTGTGCAGATGTAGCAGTGTCACATTGTCACCAGCCTGCAAGCAACACCTCACCAAGTGTTTGAATCCCTCTGCACAGAATCCCTTTCCCCACACACTTGAGCAGCCAGAGAAAAATCCATCGTGGGAAAAAGCCCACTGGGATAGCATATCTCAACTGACGCTTTTCTTCCTATTGCATTCATGTCTTCTCTCACTCTCTACGCTGAAAGATAAGCACCTCCATGCAGTCCAATTCTGTTAACATTTATGCAGCACCTACTGCGTGCTTGTTCTGTTGCTCAGCTACAGGTACAAAGGCAAATGAACATCTGCCCTTTTCCCAAGAGCCTGGTCTGCTGCTGGGCGTGAGATGAGGGAACACAAGCTCTAGTCTTGACCTCGTGTGAACTTTTCTAGAATGCAAGCATCAGGGGGCTTTGAATGATGTGGGGTATGTGAGTTCCAGAGTGAAGACATACTTGGTCAGTGAAACAAATGTTGCAAAAACAGTGACCTCACGGGCCAATGGAGAGGGAGGGAGGCAGGCAGGGACGCACATGTGTCACAGGGCCCTAAGCTCTGGGGACTGGTACTTCATTTCATGTCCTCACCAAGGCCTCCAAGACGCAACCAAAGCTCCTGGGAACCACAGAGGGTGGATGGCTGATTCTGCCTCCAGGGTTCCTGAAAGACTAGAACACGTCTTCATCCTTGGGTTAAGACTTAGGTTTGATCTTGAAAGATGCCTAGAAGTTTCCCAAGGGAAAAGAGGAAGAGCACTTCTGGGAGAGGGGTGTGAGCAGCTTATGAGGGGTTTGGTGGCTGCTGGGAGCTGACTTGGAGGCAATGAGAGTGGGCTCAGCAATGTCCCTAGAAAAGGCCACACAGCACTGCACATATTTCAACATGTGGGCCACTGCACGTCTATCACAACCACTCAGCCCTGCCACCAGGGATGACAGGTGAGTAGGGGGCGGAGCTCCATGCCAGAGAAACCTGATCACCTGTATACTTCAGTGCCCTGCAGTTTTTACATGCCACAAAATCTTTGGCTGCTGATTTTTTCCTCTCATCAGGAAAGATGCAAATCATCTCAGCTCAGGAGAGCTGAGATGACAGGACGCTGTGACAGACAGGACGCTGGGGAAGAGGCTGGGCAGACTGTGACCGAGGAGCTGAAACTTTATCTGATGGCCAATAGGAAACCGCAGGATACTTTTTAGCTCTAAAAAAAAAATTCAGATGAGATACAGACACTTCCGGTCTGTCTAAAAGGGGGCCCTCAAAACCTCAAAATGGGTCTACATGGGGGGGGTGGCTGACTCAGGAAAATAAATTATTGCAAGCACTCTTTAAAAGACTTAGCAAAACCTATTTACATACAAGGTGCTAATTAATTTTTCTCTGCTTTTTCATTAAAAGAGACCCCACCCACTGTTGGCACTGTTTGCGTTATTCTAAGTACTTAAAAACAACAAATGGCATTTTCTTAATTACTCCAAGACAAATGATATTTATTAACACAAGTTGCCCAGGCTCAGATAATCCAGTTTATCAAGGTTTTATGCTATATGTGTTTGTTTCTGCAAACATGACTCAGAGCTGCAAAGTCCAACGCTCGTCCTCTTGGCAGGGAAGACACAATTATACTAGCAAACGCACTGGCATTAGGATTTAGATAAAAAAGGACCCCAAAAACTCTCATGCAGTCAGAGTGGGACTTTGGGAAGGTGACTGGATCTGAAGGGACGCACTCCTCCTCAGTGGATTCACCCACTGATAAATTCATAGCTCAGTGTGCTGCTGGGAGGCAGAGGCTGGTTGGAAGAGGGGGCTACTAGGGCGTGACCTGGAAGGGTTTATCTCCTCTCCCAATTCCTGTCTTCTCTCTCCCTGCGTCCTGGTCACCATGCTGTGAGCAGCCTTCTGGGCCCAGACCCTCCCCGCATGCCGTTTCTGTACTGGAGCCAGCTGGCCATGGACTGAAACTTCTGAAAACATGGCCCAAAATAAACCTTTCCTCCCTTAAGGTGTGGGTGTCGCGTATTGCATCCCAGCAAGGAGAAAGTGGCTAAGACAGCTGGTAAATATTTAATAACCTGCTGTCTGAAAAACAATGTGCACTTCTACAAATAAGCTGATTTTAATTTATACTGATTTAAAGGATGTAGTTTATAAGTAATTACAAGTAACACACTGTACTTTATTTGTAAATTCCATAGAGCTAATTGACTCACACAGAATGGTTGCATTAATTTTTGTCCATTGCTTGCATTCACAGCCGATCTAAGTCTGCAGCTTAATCATGGTTTGACAAAGTAAGAAAATGAATAAATGTCTCTGACCCAACTCGGCAAAGAAGCTGCTCATGTCATTGACAAATGGGCGTAGCTATGAGCAAATGCCGGTTGACATTTGTTTACGTTAATGAGTAACACAGAAGTGAGACAGCAAAGATGTGTGCTGTGACTTCATTCATCTGCCAACAACACGAGGGGTCTCTTTGTTGTATCATAGAATAGTCTGCAAATATTGGAAGAATAGTCCCTCAAAATTTTCATGACTCACAATGTAATGGCTACAGGCATGACCCATATTTCCTCACAATCTGCATTACTGACATTTTCTCTGTCACTTACTTCATTTTTATTTATTTATGTAGGTACCAGGAATCAAACTCAAGACCTTGTGCTTGCTAGGCAGCTGTTCTGCCACTGAGCCATATCCCCAGCCATCATTTACTTTAGTTAGCTGGGACATCTACAAAGCAATAAATCAAGCCATGATCAATTACTACTGTAAATACTCCTACTGTGGACAATTTCAAGGTACCAGATATGGGGTTGCAAAGAGATGTGTGGAAAACACCATCCTATAGCATTTCTGCTAGTTAGATGCGAGAACTAATCTGCAACATTCCTGAAAATATGACAGTTGGCTCTAGAGCCAGCAGGACTGATTATACCTCGTTATCTAGAATTGCTCCGGGTACTTCATTATTGAGAGTGTCATCTGGAGAAACTTCACTAAAACAAAACAAAACAAAACAAAATAGCCCTCAAGTACCTTTCTGTAAAGTTAACCTGAATAAATCTGTTTGTCATCTATTCTCAAAAATTAGTTTTCAGTGTCACCTAGGACATGCTCATTCTCAAATATCTAGGACCAGCCATTAGACTTTCAGTAGTAATATGGTCCTGATGCCTTTCTCCCTGTGTGTCCAAACTAACACAGAGTGTGTTAGGTTTCTGTCTAGATGTGCCCCAAAAGCCTAGTGCACTCATAGATTCGGCAGGGCTTTTGGGAGGTGATTGGATCATGGGAGCGGGATGCCCGGGATCAGGATCAGTCCACTGATGAGCTTATAGCTAAACATGGTGCTGTTTATAGCTAAACATGTGTGGAGCTTGGTAGAGGAGGTGGTCCTGGAGGTGTGGTCTGGAAGGGTTCATCTCCCTCTTGCTTATTTCTTTTCTTTTCTTTTCTTTTTTTGGTACCGGAAATCGAACTCAGGATCTTGTGCTTGCCAGGCAGGCGCTTGTGCCACTGAGCTATGTCCCCGGCTCATCTCCCTCTTGGCTCCTCCATTCTCTCTGCTTCCTGTGCTCCATGCCCTGACCAGCTCGCCTCTGTCAGGCCCCTCTACCATGCTGTTCCTTTTTTGGAGCCTGCTGACCTTGGACTGAAACAGGAGCCAAAATAAACCTCCCCTCCCTTTAAATTTATGGTCCCGCAACAGGAAAGTAGCTAAGACAACATGGATAATGGAGCCAGGTGTGGCAGCACACACCTGTAATCCCAGCACCCTGAGAGGCTGAGGCAGGATTGCAAGTTCTGGCCCAGACCTGGGCAATTTAGCAAGTTAGACACTGTCTCAAAGTGAAAAATTAAAAAAAAGAAAGGGGCTGGGGACGCAGCTCAGTGCAAAGGCCCTGGGTTTAATCACTAATACTGGAACAAAAAAAGAGCCAAGCAGAAAACCGTGGATAACGGAATCATGAAAGCCAGAGCAGGGAGCAGACTTAGACATGATGGGATGCTAAGCTCCCCCTGATTAGCAAATGAATGAAGTTCAGAGAGGTGATTTACTTATCACAGACAAGCAAAGCTGGCAGCAAAATCTAAACTAAGTAAAATAGTCTTGGAGTGCTGAAAATTCCTCTAGTGAGCTGAAAAGAGAGGCTATGGCAAACACACCCAACTTTCTCTCACTTTGGGACAAGTGGGTCCCTCCACAATACTGTTTACTTTGGAAGAGGGGAGCAGTTTAGGCTTGGGAAAAGAAATTTCTGGTTGTGTCCACATCACTAAGGTGTTTTTCCCATTGTTTCTGTTTTATTATACTGTTTGCCACAGTTCCTCAAAGTTACAGATCTTTCCATTCCAAGAGTAATCAATTACTAATTAATAAGAGAACTGCACAAGTCCTGTGTTAAGCCAACCAATTCTTGAGCAAATTTCAGACTTAGGATATTTTGCATCTTTTTTTTTTTTTTTTTTTTTGGTACCAGGAATCAAACTCAGGACCTTGCGTTTGCCAAGCAGGTGCTTGTGCTACTGAGGGTGAATTTAGGTCCTGATATTTTACATCTTGATCTGAGGGTGAAAAAAATCTCAGGTTTGCATGAGCTTTTAGAGGCACAAAATGCCTTTGAAAATGGGCTGTTTGCTAATCTGTTAAGTGCCAAACATTTTGTTATTCTTCCCCCCATGAGCTTTTTTTTTTTGCTGTGATAAAATACCTGAGGTGAGTCATCTGCATGAAGAAAGGTTTGTTCCAGCTCAGGGTTTTAGAGGTTCAGTCCATGGTTACTTGGCTCTCTTGCTTTTGGGTCTGTGTTGAGAAAGAGCATCAAGGAAGAAGAAGGTTGATATGGAGAAAAACTGCTCACCTCATACAATGGGGAAGCAACAAGAGAGGGAAGGGGCTGGGGTCCTAAGAAACTCTTCAAGGACATGACCTCCATGACATACTCCTTCCATCTGGGCCCTGCCTCCTGAAGTTTTACAGCCTCTGAACATCATTGCTTTGTGAAGCAGGCCTTCAACATATGAACTTTTGAAAGACATTTAAAATCCAAACCTTAGTACATTCTCTCTCTGTCTGCTCTGGTCTGATGTGGTTTTTCTCCAGGGGCTCATGGGTTTTAGGCTTGTCCTTTGTGTAGCGGTGGTGCTTTTATGTGGTGGGCTGTAGTGGGAGGTGGTTTTCTCACCAGAGATTTTTGTCTTGGAAGAGACTAAGGTGCTTTCTTTGAGATCTCCATTAGATCTTGACTGTGAGTTGTTATAAAAGAGGGAGCTGGACCTCTGAGTCCCTGTGTGGCTTCCTGTCTCACAGGGATCTGTCTCACAGGGATCAGTCTCACAGGTGATCCCAATGCTATGTCGCCATCCCCTGTGAGGCCTTCCCTGGAGGTCTAATTGAAGGGGCTACTTGATCTTGGACCTTCACCCCCTCCAGACTGTGGGCTTCACAATCTTTTGTCTCTGAAGTTCCCAGCTTTAGGTGTTTTGTCATAGCAACAGAAATGGATAATGCATTTCTCTCTTTCCGAAATAATACAGGACTATAGTCCCTATTTAAATTCATATACCAGATAGGTGTGGATTCAAAATTTCTCAGGTTTAGAAAGATAACAGTAGCTATTTTGAATCATCCCTGGTGGAATTTGGGGTAATACTCCATAATCGACCATATTTATATTTTGCATCAAAATATATTCACATGAGTAGGATAAATGAGCTTCATGTAAGCTCATTTCAGGTCATTTTTATCACTAAAGATTATTTTAAAAATTAGATTTTAGTTTTTAGACTTAATAATTCTGAATAAAGGATATAGGCCTATGGTGGTACCATCAGCATCCTCTTGACTGATTAGAAAAGCATGTGTATTATGTTTTCTTGGTCCACGTTCAGTTTTAATTTTGTTATTTGTTGGAAGTGACTCATTACATTAAGCTCAGAGAGACATCTGCTACACTTTGTTCTGGTCATTAGTTCTCGGCATCTGTATTGCACAAGTTAGATTTCCGAGGAAGGATGGAGGAGCCATCTGCTTTTGCATTTCATCAGTCTCACACCCCCTGCACACTTCTAATGGACTTAGCAACTACTCATTTTCCATCATCCTTTCTATCCACTTGTGCAACCAGCTTTGTAGTTTCACTTTTTAAGGACACTAAAGGCCCTCTTTTTCTCTTTTTTCTTTTTTTGAGAAAGTTTTCGCTATGTAGTTCAGGCTAGCCTTGAACTTTCAGGGATCCTCCTGCATCAGCTTCCTGAATGCTGTGATTACAGGTATGCGCCACCATGCTGGCCCCAAGGCTATTAAAGCTCTCTCTTTTTTTCTTTTTGAGACAGGGTTTCATTATGCAGTTCAGACTGGCCTTGAACTCACTTTGTAGCTCAGGCTGGCCTCAAACTTGCAGTGATCCACCTGCCTCAGCCTCCCAAGTGCTAGGATTACAGGCATGCACCACCACACCGGCCTCAAGGCTATTGAAGTTCTTACACCTGAAAAAATTATATTAAACTACAAGAGACAAGAACAGGGGCTGCAAAGAAAGAATAGAGAAGAACACCAATATTAACTTTGTCCTGTACAAATCTTGATTAGGCTGGTCAATGCTGGACTAGATGCCAAGAAAAACACTATTTTCTCTTAAATCCCTCATAGCATCATAGAGACCAGCCCTCCAAAACTCAAGACTGGAAGAGTTAGCCATGATGTTCTCCAATCTCAAAGAAGAGATTGTAAAAAAACACTGTAGCTGGAAAAGTAGGTAGGAAGGCACAGAAACTCTTACGTAAGAAAGGATGTGCTACTATGAATAATGCACACTGATCTTGAATTGTAGAAAGGTGCAAACAGAGGAATCTGCCACAGACACTAAAAGGAAGAAAAAAAGTACAAGAAAGAGTCTGAGACGTGTACAGTTTTCAGACTGCAATACATTGCCTAATGCAGTGATCAAAGCTACTCACTAGTGCAGCTATTTGTGAAAGTTAAATTTCACATGCAGGGCTCCTAAAATGCCAAAAGCCATACATAATGTCTGACCCAAGCTGCCACTTCATGTAGAAAATTCTTACATGGGAGTGTAAGAAAGGCTGTTTGACTGTTCCACTGTCCTTCCTGCAGTCCAGAGACCGCTCTGTCTCCAACACGGAGCCCCCAGCGTCTCTCCCACTTCCTCCTCCTCAGAGGCACAAAAGGGTTTTGTAAAGTTTCCCTTGCTTATTTGCTGGCAGCCACAGAACCCATGCCACGTGCCTGGTGTGGAGGGATCGGGTGTGATTTCATCTGATGGGTGTCTTGGGAGCTCCTGGACATTTCGCGTAGCCATGAGAATTTCCCTAAGAGCTGTAAATGAGAAGCTGCACGATGGCAGGCTTCCCTCCAGTTCTGAGGTTGTCCCGGGTGTTGCTGCTTCTACTGAGCAACCAGAAGCAGCAGCTCCTCCTCCTCCTCAGACTCTGCCCTCCCTGGGATCCCTTGGGTGCCTCCACATCCCGCGGGGATCCCATTTCCTCGTGTCTGTGTATGGTGACCTCTCCAGGGTGGGGCCTGGCCTAGGACCCTAAAACTGTTTACAACTAATTGGGAATGCCTATAATTGTATGAGCTTTGCTAGGAAACACAACTTGGGCGTTTATCAGTGGGCCTTAGAGTCCACTGATAGAGTCCAGGGGCACGAGGGTCAATCACCACTTGGCCTTTTACCTTGTACTCTTGGGCTGTCATCTAAACCCCCCACCCCCACTTTTGCAAACTAGGGATTGAACCCAGGGCCTTCACGCTGAGCTACATCCCAGTCCTTTTAAATTTTTTTTAGGCAGGGTCTTGCTATGGGCTGGGGCTCAAATCTGTGATACTCCTGCTTCAACCTCCCAGAACTCTGGGATTACAAGGACGTGCCACCACGCCCAACACGAAGGGTGTAGGTGAGGATGAAGAGACTCCTTCTATAGCAAAGACACTACATAGTCACCATTTGTCATTGTGACCCATTCCCAACTGTCCCCTGGCCAGGCAGGGGGCAAGAAGGGCTTGTCACAGGCGAAGCGCATCCTCCTGTAGGGGGCGAGCTCTGCGCACTGTCCTCTCGCTAGACCGGACCTTTCCTGCGGTTTGGTTTGGGACTCCAAGGATTGGGGGATCTCCCATGGGTGGGATAGGCAAAAAATAGGGTAGCTCCGTCCAGGCCCAGGAGAGAGAGTACCCCATGCACCCCGCGCGTGCCCTGGCTGACCGGGGTGGGCGCCAGGCCTTGCACCTGCCAGGAGGGGCCGTTCTGTCTGCGGCGGGCCCGTGGAGGCTTGGGGGGCGCCCTCGATCCCCGACGCACCCCGAAAACGCCGACACAATGCGGCAAGGCCGCCCGGGGTGGCTGGCGGCCCGGGGCGCGCACCTCCCTTCCTGCGGGCTCCGCTTCCCGGAGGCGCGGCGGCGAGCG
>NW_004955487.1:4994900-5009427 GCF_000276665.1 Chinchilla lanigera
CCGGAGCGCGCGGCGTCGCAGACTGAGGCGGCGGCCGCCCGGTGGCCCCGCGCGCCGCGGCGATGCCGGACCAGATCTCCGTGTCGGAATTCGTGGCCGAGACCCTCGAGGACTACAAGGCGCCCACGGCCTCCAGCTTCACCACGCGCACGGCCCAGTGCCGCAACACCGTGGCGGCCATCGAGGAGGTCGGTGAGGACCTCGCGCCCTGGCCGCCAGCGCGCCCGCCCCCGAGGCCCGGGAAAAGTTTCTCGGCCCCGAGCCGCGGAGCCCGCCGCTCTGCCCGAGACAGAAGCCCTTTGTTCCCGCAGAGGTGGCTCGGGCAGAGGCCGGGTGGCCACCTCGGGCCTCTCTGAGACCCTGCCCCCCTCGCCGCCCTCGTGCGGCAGCCTTTCGCCTTCCCCCAGCACTGCCCGCTGAGGCCACTGAGTCGGGGCCCGCGGGGGGCAGGAGACCCTTGCGCCCCGCCCCCCGCCCCGGGTGGTGGTCTCCCGCGCACCTCACCAACTTGTTCCAGAAGTGGCCCAGCAGGGGCAGGGCGGGTTCCGAGCTCGCGCTGCAGCCTCTGCAGGCCCCGCAGCGGCGCATTCGCGGGCAGGTCCAGGGGATCCCCGCTGAGGGAGAGGGTGCCCACCCTGGCAAGGGAGGCCCGGCTCCCCCAGGTGTGGGAGAGGAGAGGCGTGCCGGCGCAGTGTGGGGAGAGCAGGCAAGGTGGGAGGTTCCCAAGGCCCTCGGCCGTTGCCTGGGTACCTGTGTCTTACCTGCGGGAACCCGGATCGCCCCTCTTTCCCTCTCAACCTGGAAAAGGCCTCCATTTAGTAAAGTGCTTTCAAGGTGCAAAGTCACCCTGCCCAGCTGCTAGCCAGGGAACTCTCTAGGGCTCCGGGAGAGGAACCGTTTGGAGAGAAGCAGCTCAGGTTGAAAGTCAAAGCGTCCTGCAGAGTAGGAAGGGGTAGCTCAAGAGTCGAGGGGCCACGGCCGCCTGTGCTTGGCGACGCAGGGTCACTCCGTCCTCGTCAGCCTACCAGACAGGATTGGTAAGGCATCTTTTCCGCATCAGGGGCATTGTGTGTAAAGCGCTCTGCTCCCAGCCTGGCTCGTAATAGGTACCTGGCTTACAAACCTCACCTGTGGCAGCCGTGAATGGATGGTTCTATTTCTTTTGGTGAGAACATTAAACTGCAGTTTTGAAATTGGGTATAGTGTGTATTTTGGAAGAAAATACCCGGGTTGGAGTGAACTGGTAGAACGTGGGGGTCACTTAGAGAGCTTTGCCTTAAGCCATGGTGTTAAAATATTCCCTGCACTTGAACAAAGCATCTGCTGTTAGGAATTGCTTGGGAAAAAAAGTCTACAATGTTTTTCCTCAGTGGAAATTTTTTTCTTTGTAGACGTAAAAAGTCAGTACTAGGCTAAACGAAAACTACCAGATTCAGCATTCTGAATGTTGGAAGGATGGCTAGGGCATCCTCCTCCCTGTTTTTGGCCCAAGATCCCTGCATGTAAACATTTTTTTAGCAGTTCAGTAATTCCTTGAAATACTTCATTTTACTATTATAAGTAAGGCTTAGAATATATGCTGTGGGGTGAGACAGATAAGGCAGGTTGATATGGCATGGTATCGAGTTTTTTCACAAGTACCAGTTGAAAAGCAATAGGAAAATATTTATAATGGTTTGAAAAGACATCGTTAATAATGCTGTGGAAATGATTGAAACCAGAAAGGTAGCTCAGTAGTTCTTAAAGGAAGTTTTGTACATGATGTCTTTTTTTTTAAAAAAAGCTTGTGTTTAAAGTTCTGCTTTTTCCCACTGTAGTTTGTGAGTTAAATATTGTTAACATTGGCAGATGCTGGAAAACCAGACAAATCAGAGTTGCTATTAAAATTGGCACACCCTTTCCCTGATTAATTTTACCTTATAATGGATGAATCTAAAGCTCTTTTCGTGTGCGGGGCAGAAGATTACCCTAGAGCTCAGTTACTGAGCAGATTAAAGAGAGACTAGATTTGGTCATTTTGTTAAATTGCAAACGTGCTTCATCTTGCCATCCTAGCAGGAAAGTGGGTTCGTCTTAAAAATGGAAAAAAATCAAAATGATTGCAAGTTTATCTCACTTTCAATATATCCATTGTGCATATTATGACTGGCAGGTGCGAGCTTGGGTTTATAACCAAAATTGAAACTTGTTTACTTTCTGAGGGGAATTAACATTGATTGCTTTAAATAGTGCTTTTTTTCCCCCTCCAGAGAGTAATGTACAGTTCTGTTATAAAAACTTGTTCTGTGTTTTGTTTAATAACAGATAATGGCCACAGTATTTTGGTTTAAAGCAAACATCTGTGTATTTCTTTTAATTTTTTTTTATTTTATTAGTACATGTTTGCAGTTCATGCAGTGTATGGTCACCTTGGGGAGTGGGTACATGTGCATTCCATAGCTTGTTTCTTTTTAAAATCCCTTTTCCTCCCCCTCCCTCCCTCCTCCAATTCTGCTATCCCATTTTTCATTCTTGTTGGTATTATTAATCTTAGCTCATGGTATGGCATATCATGTTTACATGAATTGAGATTATTAGGTTCCTGTACATGGCACATCTTCATTCTACTTATTTCCCCTTCTCCTCTTCCTCAACTCTTACCCTTATCCATTGGTCCTCTTTCCTGTTGCAAGAGCTTCATCTCTTGTCCCCTTCTGTCCATCCTTATTAATCTCTTTGTATTTTGCCTCACTCAAAGGAGAGATACCATGCGGTATTTAAGCTTGAGTGTCGAGTGTATTTCACTCAACATATTTACCAGGTGCATGCATTTTCCTACAGATGTCTCAAATGTATCATTTGTGATAGCCGAGTAGTATTCCATTATACATAGATACCACATTTTCTTTATCCAGTCATCTCTTGATGGGTATACAGGCTGTTTCCAGGATTTAGCTATTATGAGTTTTGCTGCTGTAAACATTGGTACGCATGTGTTGCTGTAGTATGATGACTTCTTTGGGGAAGATCCCTAGCAGGAGAATTGCTGACTTGTATGGAATTTGTAATTTTGATTCTTTGAGAAATCTCCATACTGATTTCCATAATGGTTATACTAGTTTGCATTCCCATCAACAATTCAGAAGAGTTCTTTTTTCACCACAGCCTTGTCAGCATTTGTTATTGTCTGATTTCTTAATGCTAGCCATTCTTTCTGGAGTAAGATGGAATTTTAGCATTGTTTTAATTTGCATCTCTCTAATGGCCAGTGATGTTGAGCATTTTTTCGTACATTTGTTGAGCATTTGTATTTCTTCCTCTGTGAAGTGTGTGTTCATTTCTCTTGCCCATTTCTTGACTAGGTCTTTAATTTTAGTTGGTTTAATTTTTTTGAGTTCTTTGTATAGCCTAGATATTAATTCTCTGTCTGAGGAGTACCTGGCTAAAATTTTATCTGTCCTGAGATTGTCTCTTCACTTGCTGATGCTGTGCAGCTTTTTAGTTGATATAACCCCATTTGGTGATTCTTGCTATTACTTCTTGTGCAGTGGTGGTTCTGTTTATAAAATCTCTCCTGCACCTATGTCTTCAAGTGTTTTACCTATTTTATCTTCCAGTAGGTTTAATGACAAGACATCTGTTTATACTGAGATGAAACAGGAGAATGAATATTGTGATGTTAAAGTTTAGCAGAAATAAAATAAATTTAAAATTTGCAAGCTCTTAGTCCTATGTTTAAATAAATGAGTTCTGGGATTAGTAAACTAATTTTAAACTGATCAACCTTTGTGAATATATTTATTTCTAGTGGAAGCCTTGTCTGCTGAAAGTCATTATCCAGTTGAAATGTGCTTTTAAAATTTACACGTCTATAGCTGGAATATTAGTACTACGTGGCCTCTGCTCTGTCGTACTGCAAGCCTTGTATCTGTTGTCTTTAGTCCTTGTCCTTGATTTAGAGATGGAGAAATTGAGGCCCGGTGAAGTTATTTGTTCAAGGTTTTCAATTCGTTATTTGTTTTTTGTTTTTGTTTTTGTTTTATCAGGAATCGAGCTCATGACCTCAGGCTTGCCAGGCAAGCGCTTATGCCACTGAGCTAAATCCCAGGCTTGTTCAAGGTTATAGAGCTAGTAGGTGAATTTGAACTTGGTTCCTTGCTGCTTTCAGAAACTATGCTATTTCCTGTTTTACCAGTGCTACATTCTCTGAATTACATCTCAGATCAGTCTGGGTTCAAGTTCACAATCCACTACTTACTTGCCAGTCGTGTGAACTTGTGTGAAATACTTCATATGTTCTCATTTTCCACACTTCAAAAAGTCTAGGTAGGAAATACCTGTCTTTCTGAAGACTGTGACAAGAATTCACAGTATCTGGCAGACAAGTGGTTTAATAAATGCTAACTGCTTACCAGATCAGGGCATAAACTGCTTACTCAGACTGTGGGGTTTACACTGGGGAGAAGACTGGGGAAAATGGAGAAATGGTGGAATGAGAGCATCAGTGAAAACCACCACAGTCCCTTACCTCATGCATACTTCTTAACCAGTTTACTGTCTCAGCAACAGGTGAGACCATAGCTCATAGCTGTGTTTTAAAATTTCCACTTGGTGATCACTTTCTCTGGCTGAAGTAATTATTTTGCCCAATTTTAGCAGACTTAGCACAGTCTGGCACTGCCACTGGAGTCTGCCCCATGCCTTTGGAAAGAATGGAGAAAATAAGTAGTTGTGGCATAAATTTGAAAAGTGAGCTGCTGTTTTCCTTTTGTTTCTGCCTTGGTCTCTTTAAGCCTGTGGGCACTCGGGAATATTCTCAAAATAGGGAAAAATTGTATACGCACTTGAAATGTCCGTGCTTTTTAGTCAGGCCCGCCTTTATAACACCATCCATGCTGTCTTGCTTATTTGGCACTGATGTAATTTTAAAAATAAATTTGTTGTTAACTCATAAGTATTAAAATTTAATCTATTTCCTTCCGGGGCCATAGTTCTCTACTCTGTTGTCCTTGGTTACCTTGGAAATCTCGTTGTTGTCGTAAGCATTGGGTTCTGACTGCAGGGGGGAAATGAACATCTGGGCCAATCGGGCTCCTAAGAGCCCTGCTGTCCATGGGGCCAGAGCCCTCCCAGCAGGGGCAGTGGGAACTAGACCTGTGCTTTTTGGGAGAGGCGGTGGTTCCAAGACTTAGCCCTTGGAGACTGCTTTGTAAAACTGCTCCTCTAAGCCCCTGAGTAATGAGTTTGGCTCTGTGGTCAGAGGACAGCACCTTCTTGCCCAGTACATTCCTGTTCTTGGAAGGAAACCTTTATGGTTCAGACAGGGCTACCTTTTAACACTGTTATGAAATCTGACTTTATGTATTTGGATCATTCTGAATGTTAATGAGGGAATGATCTTTTTTTGTTATATGATTTTTCTCCCCATGCTGAATTCAATTTTCTTCTTTTTGTTTATTTTTTGAGACAAGGTCTTGCTTATGTAGTTCAGGCTGGCAATGGACACATTGTATAGCTCAGGCTGGCCTCCAACTCATGGCAGTCGTCCTGCCTCAGCCTCCCTAGTGCTGGGCTGACAGGCATGTGCCATCATGTCTGGTTGAATTCAGTTTTTTATGGTGAACAGTAAAAGTACTAACACCACTGCTCATGGGTTCCAGGCCCTGCTGTGTGCAAGGTAAAGGGATTACAGTACCAAGAGAAGTGTGTTCCTTCTCTCTTTCAAAGAGCCTGCGCTTCAGGGGTAGAGGGTATCCAGTAAAGAAACCCATTCACTGAAATGTTGTAGGATGTGTGTCTAAGAATGCCTGGACAGGGTGGCCCAGAGTGCCCAGGGTTGTGGCTGGGAAGAGCTTTGTGGCGTTGTGACATTGAGTCGCATGGCCAGAGTAGACATTGGTGAGTTGCCACCTGGTGTGGTCAGCGGTGTCTGCCTCCCTGCCTTAGGTAAATATTGATTCACTCCTGAGCAGTGACCAGCTGGGCCTCCATGGTGGGATTTTCTGCAGAGGGCCAGGCTGCTTAGGCCTGGACTAGGGAGTGATTTGCGATTCCCACATTCCGAGTCACTGTGGTGGAGCTTGTGTTCTAGACCTGCACTGCCCAGAATGATGGCCCGAGGCAAAGATCACCTCTGCTCACAGCTGACCTCATTTCAGATGCAGGGATGTGTGTCTCATGTTGACCGTAGGTGATAGTACCACGGGGGAGCCCTGGAGCTCCAAGATGGGCTCCTGAGCAGCAGCACTGGGATCACCTGGCGGTCTGTGAGATATGGCTCTGGGCTCACAGGGTCAGAAGCTGCATTGTAACGCCTGGGAGCATCACATGCACAGGAGGGTTTGAGAAGTGCTGCCGCAGACCTGAACCTGACCTGGCTGTGCGTCACAGTTGTGGGGGTTGTGGCCTAGAGGAACCTGGCTCCACTCCCTAACATTCTGATCTGATTGGTTAGGGTGAGCCCTGGAGCCTGGCCATTCTGTAAAAGCTCCTCCCAAACAGGACTGATAATCACTGATTACATAATGTCAGATGGTTTATGAGCTGTAGGGAAAGGTTATGCATAACATGGCAATAGTGATTTTGGAGGTCAAGGAACTGAAATCAGGAGCAGGGTGGGTGACATGGGTCTGTAATCCCAGTACTGGGAAGGCTGAGGCAAGAGGATCTCTGTGAGTTTAAGGCCAGCCCTGGGCTACGTAGTGAGTTCAAAACCAACCTGACCTGCATAATGAGACCTTATCCAAAACAACACTAAAGAAAGAAACTCAAATCAAGAGGTGATGTTTGAACAGTCTGGAATGCAGGTGATAGAACCACAGAAAGTTTAGAATAGAGGAGTAAGGGAGAAGGCCCAAGACAGGAGCAGGCACGGAGCTGGAAGGACAGAAAGGCTCATGTCCAAGAGAGGGGTGAGAGAGCTGGAGGGAATTTGGATTTTGTTATGGCATGATGAGAGGCTTTGGGAGGGTGTTGAGCAGGGAATAACATGGTCTGATGTAAATTTTAAGTGATTTTTCCAGGGAAAAGAGCCCAGGGGCAGGGCATGAGAGAAAAGAGGAAGCCCAGTTAGGGACCAGGAGCTGTTGGTGTCATCTGGTCAGGGAGACTCGGGCGAGATGGCCATGGTGCAGGTTTGAGGCCTCTGTGTACAAGGAGGGCCAGAGAAGCTGTTGGCAGAGCGTTGCATGTGCTGTGCTGTGCAGTGGACAGCAGGGTCCCTGCCCCAAGGGTGGCCACTGCCTCAGTCCAGCTAGGTGGCTGGAGAAGGGGCCTCTCAGTGGCCCCATGGTGATGTGGCCCTGTCCCATGCTGCTGCATCACCAGGCTGCTTGTAGGACTAACTGGGGCTAACCCCAGGGAGAATTGCGCAGGGAGGGGTGCACAGATCATGCTGAGGGTACCTCGCTGCTGTCTGCAGTTTACAGCGGGGACAACAGATGATTCTTCCCAGCTGTGTGTGGCACACCATTCCTGTCAGCTCCCAGACAGTCCTCTTAAGAAAGGCTTCACCCAGACAGCATTCTGTAGCGTGACCCTGCGGGGTGTGGCCTGGCTGCAGACTCTGCTCCTGTGCCCCTTTTACCTTGTGAGCCACGCTGAGGACCGTGGGGGCTATCAGCTGGGACTGGAATGTTTGGGCTGTATTTTTATGACTATAGTCCTTCTTTGTGAAGGATTTGACTGGTTGAGTTTATTCATTCATAAATGTCTTTTGGGTGCCTACCATGAATGGTCACTGCTAGGTGCCAGAGGTGGAAAAAAGAGGCCAGGACCAGCTCTTTCCCTGTAAGGATTTAATCACAGGTTTTGTGTGTAGTCATATTTTACCCTCTTACCTTTTACTTTTTCCTTTTTTGTACCATGGGTCCCTTTGACACTGGTGAAAGCTGTGTTCCTCTTTTCAGAAAGAACAAAATACTTCAGATCTCAAAGGAAACCAATGATATTGAAATTCTGTCAGCAAAATATTTTAAACATTTGTGCCTTACTAATATATGCTTGACTAATCATCAAGATTTAGTAGTGAGTCTAATAAAGACCTTAGTTGTGAAGTACCATGAGCATAAACAGTGTGGTGGAAACATTTCATCTTTCATTGGAGTTACAGGTACTATAACACTACCATGGGGTGTTGCTTTCATTCCTAATTGAAGAAAATGCTGAATTTCAGCACTAATAAAACACAGATGTACTTTTTTTTCCAATCAGAGTTGATGGACACCCCCCCTGGAATTCAGACTAAGAATTCTAGGCTTGATGGTCATATTCTTTGAGTTAATTGGTTTTTGGAGTGATTGCTGTTTTGTTTTGTTTTGTTTTTTTCTTGAGATAGGGTCTCACTGCATTCCAGGCTGGCCTTGAACTTGTGGTCTTCCTATCTCTGTCTCCTCAATGTGGGGATTATAAGCATGTGCCACGATGCCTGGCTGGAGTGACTGATTCTTAAACAACTTTATAAAACATGCTTTACAGCTAGTATACTGTCACTGTTGTCATGAGCTGGTTTTTTTGTTTTGAGACAGGGTAGGTCTTGCTATGTGGTTCAGGCTGACCTTCAATTTATTATTATGTACCCCAGGCTGACCTCACACTTGAGGTGATCCTCCTGCCTCAGCCTCCAAAGTACTGGGATTATGAGTTGGTCCTAGGAAGGCTGTCTGGGTTTGCTGTCAGTGGGGTACCCTCCATGCTTCAGACTCAGACCTTGGCAGCTTCCTGGGGCCTGGAGTCAGTCCAGGCCCTCAGAGTTCATGAGCCCTGTGAATCGGACATCCTGAGTCCTGAGGTTCATACCTGGAGCTGGTGGCCCCTACAGGCTGGCTGTGTTATTTGTCCTTTCAGGGGCTGTGCTGCCCGTGGTGAAGTAAGACAGGCTCCCATGGGAAGCCATAGATTTGCCGGCAGTTTCCGCGGGGCGGGGGTGGGGGTGGGGCTGCACTCGGCATTGTCTTGGGTATTTCCGGTGAGATTGTGTGCAGGATCGTGGGTTTGAGATGCAGCCCCTGCCGTGTTGAGTGTTTGGGAATGTCCACGGCTTGGTTGGAGTCGATGTCAGTTAATGTTGACCCCCACAGCCTGCCATCATTTCTTTCTAATTCACCATTATCATGTGCACTTATGTGCCACATATGCTTTAATATATTGGTTAGAACTCATTCATGTGTTATAAAAATTCTGCCATGGCCAAAGAAGCTGGGTGCCTTTTACCACGTGCACTGAGCAGGGCAGGCCTGGAACCAGAATAGACCCAGCATTTTGTCCCCACATAGCTGTTCCTCACGTTGGCCACTTGCTTGGGAGAGCCTGGGCTGGAGAGGCCCTGGTGTTGCTGCTGGCCTGGCCCAGTGCTTGCTTGCTGTTGCTGCTTCCTGGGGCGGGGCTTCTGGTGAGTCCCCTGCTGCTCTGTTTCTTCCAACCCAGTGCTCTGGGCTTGCCTGGCCCTGCAGAGCCAGTGGCAGGCCTTGCTCCCGTCCTGCAGGAGGCCCGCCCTCCTAACAGTGTTGTTAATGATGTCATCCTCCATGGGGTGCTGGAGGTGGCTGTCAATAAAATCAGGTGGCTGATGAAGACAGTTCCCTCACATGATGGATCCCTTTGTCTTTTAGGATTCTAGCCAGGCAGTCAGGGCCTCAAGGGCCTCTTTCCCTAGCTTCTGAAAAGAAACCACATTATTAGAGTTTGAAAATATGACAATAGTAGCTAATATTTTGGGGGGCCTTAGTCGTGGGTTAAGGGATGTGGTTTGTGTAAGGTTATTTGATCTTCTAATCCACTGAGAAAGGTCCCCTTTTATGCTTAGAGGAACTGAGGCTCAGATGAGTCACATGACTCCAGTCCCCCCAAGCCACACAGCCAATGGGTGACAGAATGGGAATTTCAGTCATGAGGGATTAGCTGTCTGGGTGGGTCCACTCCTGCTGGCCTTCAGTGTCCCCGCCCGGCTCCCGCTGGGGTCTCTGTTGCCCATGAAGGTGTCGCTGAGGACTCTGTGGGTTTCCTCATGCAAGCTGATGGTGGCTGCCCCTCTGCAGCTGACTTAGTGGAGCTGTGATTGTCCACATCCAGGGCCATTCAAACCATGACCTCCACCTTAGAGGCGCTTAGCAGCATTTAAACTACCAGGAAGTGAGTTCAGAGCCCAGATATGGTTCCTGTAGGCCTGGGATTGAGACAGTGTGGGGCCACGTGTGAAGGACTGCCTCCCAGGTGGTGACCAGACCCAGTGTCCTCCACATCAGCACATCCACGCTGGTGAGGGGTGAATCACGGATGTGCCCGTCCAGGCAGACTCAGGTGGAGAGAAGTCAGCACCCTGCTACTGGACCAGTCAGGGGGTTTTGGCAAGATTTGGAAAGGAAGGCCGAATGTTAAGTCCTTGTTCTGTGGTCTCCCAGTCCAACACTGTCAGCCTCATTCGTAATGTGTAGGGGTGGATGAGAAGTCCAGCTTTTCCAGCTCTGCTCTTCCACGCCACAGTCCCCTGCCTCTTGCCACATGACCTTTTCTGACCATCTTTTTCCCCACGTTTCTCTTCTCAGTTGTCCCTTGAGCTGGAATTCCATTGGTGCTGCTGTGTGTGGTCTCCCCCCGCCCCCCCCCTTACCCTGAATCAAACTCACCACCTTGCACTTACCAGGCAGGCGCAGTGCCACTGAGCCAAATAAATCCCCAGCCCCCATGTGCTGCTGGTTTGAGTTGAGTGGTTTGGGTGGGCTTTGCTGCGTGCCTTGTTCTCTAGACTTGGTCTTGTGCTGTGTTTCTCTGGTGAAGGGCAGGTTGTGTTACTGAGCACAGTGTGGGGTCATTATGTAGATTGCTGAGCTTAAGGGAAAACTTTCTTTCCTCCCTCTTCTTTCTCCTTCCTTCTTTCTTCCCTCCCTCCTTCCCTCTCTCCCTCCCCCTTTCTTTCTTTTCTTCTTTCCTTCTTTCCTTCTTTCTTTCTTTTTTTTTGGTACTAGGAATCAAACTCAGGACCTTGCACTTGCCAGGCAGGCGCCGTGCTGCTGACTATCTCCCCAGCCCTCTGACTTTCTTACATTAAGGTTCTGGTAGCTTGTAGATTTTGGGGGAGTCAGTGGTCTCCTCTTTGGGAGATGTGTTCTTGTGAAGCAGCGATTTTCACTTTGCCCTCTGGATTTGGTTGTATTTGTGTAATGGAGTTGGTTTCCAGTAGCCAAGGAGTTAAGAGTTGAGTTCCAGTTCTGCCTTGGCCTCCACCTTACTGTGTAATTTTGAGCCAGTCACTTGGTGTCTTGTCTCTAGAATAAGGGATTTGGACTAGATGGTCTCTGGCCACCTTTCCCTAACCTGAAAATTCCATAATTCTTCGAGTCACGTATATTGGATTTGAAGAGGCTCTGGATCAAATGACAGGAATAAAAATCATTAAGAAATGCCTAATTTATGGTTCTGAGAAGGCAATGTAGATGCTAGATCATGTCCTCAAGTTGAAATTTTTTTTTTGATCAAAAAAATTTTCTTTTGATACTGAGACTTGAACTCAGCTTACCATGCAGGTAGTGTGCTGCTGAGCTATATCCCCGGCCGAAGTTGAATTATTTTTTAAAAGGCCTTTCCGTTGCCTCATGACACACTTTGGTGGTTGTTGCTTTTTGTTAAAAAAAAAATTGAGATGTAATTCACAGTTGTATAGCCACTACTGCTGTTCTATTCTAGAACATTTTCAGCATAAAAATGTTGTTACATTAGCATACTTAATGTTCGGAGTCACTTCCAGGCTCCTTTATCCTAGTTCTGGACAAATGTTAATCTACTTTCTGACTCTGTCTGCTGTGGGCATTTTATATATGAGACCATATATGCAGCCTTCATGGCCGGCTTTTCATCGCCTAGTGTTTTCTGTGTTCATCCTAGTTGTAGCCTGAATCTGTACTTCATTTCTTTTTATTGTATGGCATAACGCATTTACTTATCCATTCATTGGTTGATAGATATTTGGGTAGTTATGAATAATGCTATGAACATTTTTGTACAAGCCTCTGCATGGACATATTTCCACTGTTCTTGGGTGTATACCTAGGAGGGGAATTGCTAAGTCTTTTTTTGTTCTTTTGAGGCAGGGTCTTACCATGTAGTTCAGCCAGGCCTTGAACTTACTTTGTAGCCCAGGGGGGCCTTGCACTTAAGGCAGTCCTCCTGTCTTAGCCTCCTGAGCGCTGGGGTTACAGGTGTGCGCCGCCACGACCCACTGGAAAAGTCCAGTGGTAATTATGTGTAACTTTTGGGGGAGCCGCCGCACTCATTTCCAAAGTGGCTGCTGCATCGCTTGATGATCCTGCCCAGCAATGAGGAAGGGTTATGGTTTCTCTGCATTCCTTGTCAGCGCTTGTTGTCTGCCCTTTCGGTCCCTTCGATTCTCACGGCTGAGAAGTGGCATCTCATCCATCTCGTTTGCTTTGCACTAGCCTGATGGGTGACTACTGATGCACCTATGATTGTCTGTCTTCTTCAGAGGAATACTTCGAATCCCTTATTGGATCACCTGTCTTTTTATTGTTGAGTTGCAAGTGTACTTTCTCAAGACTAGACCTTAATCAAATACGTAATTTGCAGATGTTTTTCACATTTGTATAGATTGTTCTTTCACTCACTTGATTTTTTTTGTTTTTGTTTTTTTGTCTTTTTGAGACAGGGTCTTGCTATGCAGTTCAGGCTGGCCTAGAGCTCACTCGGTAGCCCAGGCTGGTCTTGAACTCACATCGATCTTCCTGCCTCAGCCTCCCAAGTGCTGGGATTACAGGCATGCGCCACCACGCCCGGCTCACTCACTTGGTAATGTTCATTGAAACGAAAGTTTTAAATTTTGGCAAAGTCTGGGGTGGCCATTTTTTCCTGATTGCTTCTGTTTTTGGTGTCATATCTAAGAAATTACTGCATAACCTAAGGTTGCAAAGATTTACACCTATATTTTCTTCTGTTTTGTGGTGGAAGCTCTTATATTTGATCTTTTTTGAGTTAGTTTTTGTATATGATATTCAGCTTGGGTCTGATTTCATCCTTTTGCATATGGTTCTACAGTTGTCCCAGCACCAGTTGTTGAAAAGACTGTGCCCTCCCCCACTTTTCCAAAATCAGCTCGATGGGTTTATTTTTTGATTCAATTCTTATTACATTGATTTTTTTGGGGGTGGGAGTTCTATCCTAGGTCAGTACCACACAGACTCCACTGCTAATAGGTTTAGAGTATTATTTTTGTTTGTTTGTTTTTGAGGCAGGCTCTCACTATGCAGTTCAGGCAAGCCTTGAACTCACTTTATCGCTCAGGTTGGCCTCGAATTTGCAGTGGTCCTCCTGCTTCAACCTCCCAAATGCTAGGATTACAGGCGTGCGCCACCACACCTGGTTTAGGGTGAGTTTGAAATGATGAAGTCTGAGTTGTCAACTTTGTTCTTTTCCAAGATTGTTGTGGCTCTTCCAGGTCCCAGACATTTCCATAGGAATTTTAGGATCAACTTCAGTTTCTGCAAAAAGCCAGCAAGGATTTTTGTGGCAATTGTGTGGAAACTGTTGATCAATTTGAGGAATATAGATATCTTTTTTTTTTTTTTTTGTCATTTTGAGAGAGAGTCTCACTATGCATGCGGTTCAGGCTGGCCTCAAACTCACTTTGTAGCCCAGTCAGGCCTCGAACTTACAACGATCCTGCCTCAGCCTCCCGAGTGCTGCGATTACGGGTGTGCGCCACCACATCTGGCTTGAGATACAGTTTTTAAAAAAAAAATTTTTTTATTTTAAAGAAAATAGCACAAAAAAAAAGAACAATAGCAAAATACAAATAAAACAATGCAAGGACATTAAAAATGATACATGGTTTCAAACCAAATGATAGGGATTAACAGTGGTTGATATTACATAGTTATCTTCATAGAAGTTGCTCAGATTACCAGATGTAAGAATAGAAGATTGATCGAATCATTAAAGGGAATAAGCAAATAATAATTTAAAAGAACATTAGAGACAATACATAGTTTCACTAGACAGGATTGTAGGAATTTATCAATGGTTGTTATAATGCAAATTGTTGTTATCATGTAAATATTTATTTAAAGATTACCAGATATAAGCATGCAAAATTGGTCAAAATATTTAAAAAAGAACTTTAAAAAGAAACCTTTTAATCATTAACTGTTCCCCTCAACAAACCATCAGGCACCAGTAGCACAGTTATGCCACCAATCCATATACATATATATAAAGCCTTAGTACTTTCTTTTTCTTCTTTCCCTCATCCCAGTTGTTCCTTCCTTTGAGCAATTTCTTTCCCTTTCTTATTATCTATTGTACATTTTGGGTTTTATTTACTCTTTCATGTTCTTACTCTAGGGAG
Source organism: Chinchilla lanigera (assembly GCF_000276665.1). Taxonomy (NCBI): domain Eukaryota; kingdom Metazoa; phylum Chordata; class Mammalia; order Rodentia; family Chinchillidae; genus Chinchilla; species Chinchilla lanigera. The sequence continues at coordinate 5,009,230 of NW_004955487.1, forward strand.
ACAATTTGATCTTTACACATGTGGGTCTGATTTATTTCACTTATGAGTATGGTCTCTAGTTGCATCCATTTACCTATAAAAGCCTCGAGTTTATCTTTTTTTATAGCTGAGTAATACTCCATTGTATAGAAATACCACATCTTTTTTATCCATTCCTCAGTTGATGGGCATTTGGGTTGTTTCCAAGATTTAGCTATG